>NC_050611.1:10909090-11212121 GCF_014743375.2 Drosophila subpulchrella
AGTGTCGGCATAATAATTATTCTCCAAGACTAATGACTTGCTGGGCTTATCTTACAGGCGCAAGCCCAAGCCCAAAACTAAATAGTACTATGTCAAATAGATGCTGGAGATATAGACTCTCAAATGGAGGAAGCTGTGCTTCGGGGCTGCAATTGTTTTCTAATGTTGTTTTTAAGAAAAGTATTAACCAAATATTATAATATTATATTAATATATAATATACAGGTACTTAAGCTATTAAGTAACCAAATATATTGGTATTATAATTATAGGTAATATACGGGTACTCAAGGTACTAAATAAATGTTCCACGAACTGTCAACTTTTCCACTATTTCTGACTCAACATTACCCTTATAATAACTTTTATGAAATGTATATCAAAAGGTTTTCATCGAAAGTTTGTCTTTAAAGTTAGCAGTTCATCGGTTATGGGTGGGAACCTTTTCCATAGAACTTGTTCTTTCGTAGCGCTTAATAAAAACCAAGTTAACGGTACCAGTTAAAGCCCTTAGCCCTGTGAGATACATTTTGTATGTCACAAGTATCTATGACAATTGCAGTATGAATGAAGTGCTTTGTCTTCGTTTGCCGACAAAGGCAAAAAAGGCAAACAAGTGAAAAGCCAGAAAAGAGGGAAATGAGCAGTCCCCGTTGTCTTTGCCGGCACATTAAGTAATGTGATCTATGCAACCTCATCCGCGAGATACAATCTCAATCTTGTGTGTGTATCTTGCGGCTGTGCAGATCTGCATATCGAATGCATTTCTTTGTTGTGGTCCCCTAAAACAACGAAAGTGCGTTGCCTTTTTTTTTGTATCCAACTCATTTCCATATGAATGATGAAATGAGAACTTCAAGGATGGTTCTGGGTGCCAGGGGCTTATTAAAGCGTCTTTAACGAATCGCAAATGTAACGTGCCAAAGTTGTTAAACCCGACGAACCGAAAATTGCAGCCCAATTGTTTTTACCCTGCCAAGCGGAACGCGAAATTAAAGTGACTTTGGAGTGAGCTGATGTCTAGGACTGAATTGTGGGGCTGTCCACTTGCCAGCGATGGGTTCAAAGTTCACCACCACATATATCACCGTCAGCTTGAGGTTGTATCTTAAAATCCCCGTATCTTTTACTCCATTTCAGAGCCGTAAGCGAAGACGAAGAGGAGTTTTCCATCATGGACAGCGGAAGTGTGGTTAGTGAACCGATTTCCGCGCATCATCGCGCCTTTGCCAAACAGAAGTCCGCCTCCATGGTAAGTTCCCTCGATTGCAAAAAAAAAACCTATGCACCCATAAGCATATTGTGTAAGACCCAACAAATTTAATGCAACATCCATTGGCGGCGAACCGCCCTGCCACGCCCCCCTTTTGTCTAATTCGATTATGTAAGTGCGCGAATACTATCTACGCTAATTAGATATTGACACGCACAGGCCCGTAAGCTGCAAGCACTCACCCCAGATACTTTGCATCGCAACACGCTAGAAAGTTGTCGAAAACGAAATTCGCAAATGGGCAAACATAAATCCCAGATAAAAGCTAGGAAATACCAGAAGAAACAAGAAGAAAATAACTTAAGTCGAAGATTTATTAAGCTTGTTAGTTTTAGAGCAATGGATCAGACCATTAAAAAAATCGTAAAAATCTTCACCGAAGCCTTAATCCAAATAAATGCATATTAATAAAGCGTTGAAAACAACAGAAAACCCGAAGATGAAAGAGCTGAAAACTAATTACAACAATTAATTGCAAATCCATTTGAATGCATTTTTAAGCAACACTTTCACGCAACCCACAATGCAGAGTCATTCATGCCGTTGCATTCAAATGATTGGTAGTTCGAGTATCTAAATATTTTTAACAGATATTATGTGTGAAATATTGCATAGCCAAGCTGGGAATTATTTTCTTTATGTGGGGGAAGTGAGTGGAATAGGTAAGTGTGAGAAAAGTGAAATTACAATTCAATAGACTCGGAGAATTCCATATGTGCGTTGAATTTCCTATAGTAGATATGAAAATTGTAATGTGGAGTAATATTGCAATTTTTTGGAATTAAAGAAAGTCACTGCCAAACCAAAAGTAATGATGATGGAAATGAGGCGCTTATGACCCCACTAATCTTTAACATTCGGCCATTTGAACCTGCTCACTAAGCCTTTTGTGAGTTAAGAAAATAAAAAGATTTTTTTAGATCCCCACATGATGGCTGTTTGGCAAATTAGTAGAAAGAAGTCAGACACCACAAAGGAACTTTCACTCGCAGCGAAATGATTGAAAGCAAAAGTGAGTGACGAATATGTTTTGTTTGGGTTGGAAATCAACATCACCATCGATGCGAATCATTAATTGACAGGTGTTTGTTCATGGTTTTTTTGGGGGAGGTGCATCAATGGTAATAGCAACTATAAATAGTTCCAGTAAATTGGTCATAACCAACAGGCTGAACAAATAACTCCCCCCAAATGTGTAGTAATCACAGGCAGAGCGAAACGAAATCGATATCTTTTCTTTCCCTATTTAAAGACCCTACGAATACCGCACCCCGAAGTCGTGCTGCATTTCACACCCTTCTCCTCTTGCCAGATTTTCTTACCTCACCCGTATATGGTCAATTAATTCCTTCCACAAAATTACACCAATTACTCAACGCGAATGCTAAAGAGATTTCCAGCCTGAGCTGTTAATGAATAGAAATCCAACTCGTATGATATGCAAATTTATTTATGATCTGAGGGAAAAGTCAAGAAACTTAAAGCGAAATCCGGCGATCGAAGAAGTTCTCACGTTCACCCGTGTAGTGGACAATGTCCGGTCTGGAATTATTTCCCTCTTTATTAATTTTGTAAGAATTTCTCAACAACTGCCACTTCCTTGAGAAGGTAGGGGTTGCTATCGAAGGGGTGCAAGGAAGACTTAAGTGCGTTTATAAGGTGGTTGTTGCTGTTTTTAAGGGCTCATAAGTAAATGCAGCTGAGACAAGGCTTTGTAACGGCTTTTGGTGTTTGTGTGTTTAAGAGGGTTTTTTAAAACCTAAAAAAAATATGCAAGTAAAAGAAAATGCAACCCTAGATGTAACTTCTTGTTGGTTTTTAAGTTACCAGTTATTTTGAATATGTTTTGTTTTTAGTAATTAGGGTTTCTATATTTCTTAGGACTATGCAGAACTTGTACAGGAAATCATAAGGTTTTTCCAGCGATAATATAAAGAAATATTATTCCCATGGGATTTATCTAAAGTGTTTAACCTCTAAAATAAACTATAAAACCTCTATTGACAATGAACCACTTATTTCGCTAATCACGTAGCCCCCTCTTGTTCAAAGTTCAAAAAGCTTTTGCTGCGGCGAAGCAACAGGTTCCCCAAAAGCTCCCCACCACACACCCTAATTCAACTCAGTAAAACTCAACACTTCAGCTGATGTGCCGCTGAATTCTTTTCTGTGTTCACCAAACTTTTGTTTATTATTGTGTAAATTGTCCGAAACTATTTAATATTTGTATTGAAATTTCGGTACCCGAGTGATATGCTTTACCTCTGATTAAGTGTAAATATTGTGATAATAGAAAGACTGTAATCGAAACAACAAAAAGTGCTCAATTTATCAGTAATTTAATAAATTAGGAAGTTTATCAGATTCCATAGGCCAGCTCAATACTGGTTAACTATAAATACAAAAGCCCAACAAAAATTATCAAGTGATACGATTAGTGGGTAAATAGAAATCCATACCAGAGCAAACAATTACAACCGTAGTCGGACGATTAGAAACGAACCTCAGATAAAAATACGAGCACAAAATGCGAATAGTTGGATCCAGTATGCTGTCAGCCCTCAAGCGGCTCTCAACGAGAAATCCCACGACCTTGGTCAGTAATATCCGATCTTTGAGCTCTTTTGGAACCATGAGCCTGCCAGAACGTCAGCCCTTCTCTCCAGACTTTTTCTTCCGTCAAGTATGTGACTAGAATGACTATTCTGGCTGGATTTTAAATACTTTTCGTTCAGCTTTTTGATGCAGAAAGCAGCACCTATAGTTACCTTCTGGCAGATTTGAAGAATGGAGAGGCCGTGATCATTGATCCAGTTTTGGAGCAGGCCAAACGAGATGCCCAGTTGGTCAAGGATCTGGGCTTTCAGTTAAAGTATGCCAGTAAGTGTCAGTGATCTCTTTATATGGATGGCTAGATAATTTCACCATGGCACAACCCTATTTCCCCATTCCCCCAAGTCAACACCCACATGCATGCGGATCACATAACCGGCAGCGGTTGGTTGAGGAAGTTGACGGGTTGTCAGTCGGTGATTGCCGCTGCTAGTGGAGCAAAGGCGGATCTTCACCTGAAGGAGGGAGATCGCATCGACTTCGGCACCCATGCGATAGATACTTTGGCCACTCCGGGTCACACAAATGGCTGCATGAGCTATGTGATCAAGGATCAGGGCTGTATCTTCACCGGTGATACTCTCCTAATTCGCGGTTGTGGACGTACAGACTTTCAAGAGGGCTGTCCCCGTAATCTCTACGACAATGTGCATAGCAAGATCTTTACTCTACCGGAGAACTTTCGCATATATCCGGCACACGACTACAAGTGAGTGATGTGTTGAAAGATATGCGGCATATCTTTAATATCTGCCTGTTCCAGAGGTCAAATGGAAAGCAGTGTGTGGGAGGAGAAGCGTTATAACCCCAGACTGACTAAGGATATCGATGAGTTTGTGAAAATCATGGAGAACCTGAACTTGCCATATCCCAAGAAAATAGGTGGGGGTATAAATAACTCGTCTCAGAATTCATATACTAAGTTATATGCCTTTCAGATGCCTCGCTGCCCGCCAATCGGGAGTGTGGAGTCTACGATATACCCAAGGAGTAATTCCAACCCCTGAAGGAACTAAAAATGCAGCTTATATATTAGTCTTTCTAAGAGATTTGTAATCATTAAAATAAATTTGTATATGTATATCTTACCAAGATATGTCCATGACTAATTTATTCCACTCCCCGATCTCATTGTGCTTAATAGGATTAACTCACTTCTTTGTTTACCTTCTTTTGTTGCAGACCATTCTCAATCCGAAGGGTTGTGGCAGTGCCGTCAAGTACAGTCTGCACTCGACTGCAGAGACGAACCAGGAGACTGCCAGCACCACCACCCCCTCTACCCACTGTTCCACCACCGGAAGAAGGCGCAAGGGTGGTTCGCTGGGCGGTACTCTCTCCTCGCGATCAACGCGCAGCGAATCCAAGGAACTGAGATCGGCTCTTCAGGATCGGGAGGCTGTCATCCAGAATCTGCGCATCCAGTTATGTCTGGGTAAACTGCCCCGCCCCACGGGGCCTCCTCTGGATGATTCCGAGAAGCCGGCGGCTGAGCAAAAACTGAACAGACTGAAGACGGAGGCGGAGAATAAGCGGATTAAGATTAAGAATCTGAAGAGTGCCCTGGAAAAGCTGGACATTACAGAGTGAGTAGAGAGTGCCTTTACTTGCGATTCAGTTAGTTAAAATTTACTTTCTTTTCTCCTTAGCAACATAGACATCCGTATTCGGCAAGCTGAATTGGAATATGCTCTTGGCCGGGAAGAACTGCAGATGCTCTCGATTGTGGAGGAGGCTAGGGCTTTGCAGGCCCGTTTAGAGAAATCCAAACCAGAGGCGCAGACCCTGTACAATATCATCAGTTCTGGGGTCTCTTTGAGTCTACACGCCGTTCATGCCACCTCTGGAAGATGGGCAGCTCAACAGAGAACAGATCAACCGGGATTCTACGTAGAATGGGCCTTGGAGGGCGATGGCTTGTACAAGGGCGATCGCATCTTGGAGATCAACGGACGACTGGTCACCGGAAAATCCAAAGAAGAACTGCAGAAGCAAGTGGGAAACTCTGGCAAGTGTCAGATGGTGGTACTGCGTAAGAAGTCAGTACCCATACCTCAGAAGCAACTCGACCAGGAGAAGGAGAACAATATGAGGCTGCAGCATCGCATTTCCTACCTGGAAGAACAGGTGCGGGAGCTCCAAACGGTCAAGGATCATCATCCTTCCCAGCAACAGCAAACGCATTCGCAGCAAACATCCTCCAATCAATCCCAGCATGTGACCAGCATCAGCATATCCTCACCTCCTTCGACGCCACCTGAAAAGCCCCTGATCTTCCAGCGAGGCAACTATATTACCACTTTAGTGGGTGGCAAGCCCATCGAACTAATGGGTGAGGATATTGCCTCCACGCAAAACACGCCGGCACATGTGACCAAAACACTGATCAAGGAGAATACCCACATCGATTTGAGGGATCGTCTGCAACACATGTACTCCATGCCCTCCAAATCGCTGTCCGCCTCTAAGATCTCGATAAACAGTGATTCCGCCTATATGCAGCACCATCGACGCGAGAAGGAGCGCCACCGGGATCGGCAGCACCGGGAACGCCCTAGAGATCCTCTCCAGCAACAGCAGCAGCTGCATCGCGAACATCTCATGAGCACACATGCACGCAGTGTGGAGCATCTCAATCATTATAATGGGTAGGTTGGCCATAGGTTCAGAATTAAAATAATTATTCAGTTATAAGAAGAGATATGGGACGAACATTTCAACCAGAAAATCATTAAACTTGATCTAAACTTATTTGCAGATAAATTCTTATGTAATTTCATTAAATATTTATCGAACTGTGAATATATTTAATCTTGTTACTATATTCCCTATAATGCACCTTGGCCCTTGTGGGATCGTATTGTTTTAAATTGAGGGATTTTTTTTAGGATTTTATTGTACTTTAATGAACTTGAATAACTGATTTAACATCTTCTGCATTATAGACTGGATCGACGTCGTGACACGCCCCGTCAAAGTGAAACGCATACCCTACGAGCCCGCCTTCCAAGCGACATGAGGAGTGTAAAATCCCTGGACTTCGATAGCGAAAACGAATCGAAGCCCCCAACGGAGACGCGTACTACTCGACCAACTCCCCCCAAGAAACCCCTTCGACTTTCGCTGCAGCGAGCCCAGAGTCTGCAGACCGTAGAGCTGCATCCCTGTGCGGATCTCGAAAGGAAGCGACCCATGAAAAGAGTTCACCACAACAATAATAATAACACTAACAACAATAACAACAACAAGGGTGGAGGAGGATCGCCGACAGAAGAGGGCCAGACCATGCTCATCGAGAACTGCAGTCCCATGCACACAGCCTCTCTGGGCAGGCACAAGCTCATCTAGAAACCCAATCCCAATCCGAATCCAACCAAAACTAAAAGTTAATCGAAGTAGCTTAACCCCTCGACCGTCATTAGCTGACGGTTGAACACAAAAACAGGCGGACATGTGCAAAATTATAATAAGCAGTATAATTAATTTTAAAATACTTCCAAATGGCAAGTTTCCGTTTATGTCGTAGTTGTAGTATTGTACTTACTTTCTATATCATTAAGTAGGGCTTGGCTATCAACCAGTAATTAAGCAATTCTGTACGTATGTCCCATGATTTATTAGCACAATTTACAAATGTGAATACACGAATATTTTCACTTAATTAAATGTGTAATTTGTTTTGAATACTAGATCTTGGCCTGCTGGATGAGGTGGTACTATTGTACGGAATACCTTTTAAATATCAATCCTTTTCATCATCAATATTTAAAGATCTTAAAATGGTTTAACGAATATAGAGTTTTTGGAACGTATTGGTGTTTCAATAATTGGAATTAGAAGGCATTTTTGACGTTATGGTTTGACCACATTACAAATGAGCCATATCTTGAGGGTCTGCCAATATTACAGACCTGTATTGTAGGCACGAGCGAGCCTAGCACATATTTTATGACTCTACTATGATAACGTATTCAAATGAAAAGCACGTTAGCGTGTTTCAGCAGCACTTTGAGTAATTCCAAAGAATTATTCAATAGATATATTGTTTACATAATTAAACAATGCAGTGAATGGGTTAACAGATAAATTGTTAGGGCTTGAAAGATAAAATTGATCAATCTGCAGTTAATAAGGTTTTGGTGAGAGACGGGAAAGAGGTAACATAAGCCTGAGATAAACCGGAGAGTAAATTCCTCTCCAGCACGATCGTGATGACCACCCACTGCAATTTTCGCCGCTCTACCAGGTAACGCTCTCAATTCTCCATTCTTCGGTCTCCGCTCTCCCCAAATCTCCCCCAACATTCTCTCGGCGAGTCGATTTGCGATGGCAATGCCAGGGGCTCGAAACAGTTTCGTCGCAGTTCTCCAACGGTATAGAGGTGCAATCGCTTAATTTTCGCAAAAAACAATAACTACACAATTATTAAATAGTTGCTAACAAGGTGAGTGCGCAGCTGACAGCAAATAAAAAAGAAGAACAAGGGCTAGAAATCGGGAATAATAGGTGAAGGTTAAGCTGAAGTCGAAATTGTGTAATTAAACGGTTTCATTATTTATTGTTTTGCTTAAACTTTAGAACCAGATTTAGATGTATTACCCGTGATTGCGTATTACCAAAAAACCAGTTACCTCAAAACGCAGTTTACTTCGCATATTTTTAATTCGCTCTTTCGGCAGCGTTCGTTGTCCGCTTGCCCTTGAGTGGGTTAAGGTAACCAGTTATAAATCCCGAAGCGTGAGTGGGCAAAAATGCACTCGAGATCATACATATAATACATATCCATTGGAATCCACACATTCCACACTCAAAAACTTCAATGAAGTTATCTTTCCTAAAATGTTTGTCGAACAAGTGTTTACAATTTCCTATCTTTCTATATAAGGAAATTATGTCTCGTTGTTATCTCAAAACTGCATAGCTTCGGCGTTTAAATTAGATGCAAAGTCACAGAATGGGAAATCAAGTAATCTTTGCCTTATTGTTTGCAAATTCATCATTCATTAGCATAACATTCCTTAGGGTCAGTTAAATCTAAAACTCAGTTATTATTTTCAAATCAATCATATTCAATCAGCAGTGGCACTGCCGTAATAAACCCCATTTGATGGACAAACGATGGCTATTAGCTGCAATTTGCGACCCATTTCGTGACAGTTTGAACCAGAATAAATAAATAGGTCCCAAAAAAATACTTATAGTCCCGCAATCGCATTCCTACTTCATTAGATAGGGTCGAAATTGTAGTCACTCTACGAGCGTGAGAATCGTAAATTATGGAACCGAGTTCAAGTGCAGATAAGGATACGTGTAGAGCAGGTACTGACCGCGCTTGAAGATCGTATTGGGAACATGAGTTGGCAAGATCGGAAGCATATCGCAGACACATTGATAAGGGCCATGGGAAACCGGACCGGACCAATAAACAAATATTACCCCGATTAACTATGACATCCATCCATTATGCCCGCAATTCATTTATGGGAAATTGGAAGCGATGTGCGTACGAAAAAGAGATTGTTGATTGACCTTCCCGCAGCCACACTTAACCCTGTGAAAAAGGCTGTTTGCATTTAGTTTCGTTTGGGTATCGTTTATTCACACACATAAATAATAATACCCGTTCGCACATCATATATGACCCACAAATCGTTTCATAAATTGAGGCTACGCGCTTCAATTCCGCACACAACTGTCGGGTTTAAATGGAATCAAGAGACTGTGCACCTGATGACGTCCAGCTCAGAGATGAGCTGTTATCCCGGGATTCGGGACATAAAAAAAAGGCAGATATTGAAAAATATTTTAGTTAGATTGATTCAAGACAGTTTTTATATTGTCGATTGTATATAAGTCTTTAAGTTGTGGCGTACCTAAAACTCCATCGCTATATAAATCTTACACACAAAACTTTTTTAAAAACGTTCAAGTTTCTGGCAGTATATTTAAAAATATAATTAATAATATCTCGTTGTTGAAAGGTTCCCAGATGCATACATCTATCCAAAATGAGTATCATCTATTCAAGTCCGGGTTTTAATTTTCACAGATAAGATCATCTCTAGTTTTTATCATGCTGAGAGTTTTGACGTTTGTGGCACTCAATTAAATTAAAAAATTTTATTTATAGCTATGTAAACCTTTAACCCTCCTTCTCTCTGAATCGTACACGTGTCTAGTTTAACAATGATTTCCTTACAGCTTAAAAATGTTGCAATATATGGTTGTTACCCTGGCTCTTTGCGCCACAATCTGTTCTGCTGCACAGACGGTGAGTTTTCCGATAATTAAAAAAGCCATAGCAAAATTATTAAAATTTTTACGTGTTCGCCTTGCAGCGTAATATGCCCATTCAAGCCATAGCTTATCTGATCGGACCCGTGCAATCGGATAGTACCCAGGTCAAGGGCAACGTGACCTTCACGCAGAACGACTGTGGTCAGAATGTCCATGTCCGCGTCCAGCTGGAGGGATTGAAAGAGGGAAAGCATGGTTTCCATATCCATGAGAAGGGAGATCTGACAAATGGATGCGTCAGCATGGGTGCTCATTACAATCCTGATAAGGTGGGTGCAGGATCCTTATGAACTAACATGATCCTAAGCTTAATGATCATGGTTGTTCATTGGTTATTGTTTAATTATAATGACTCTTATTATTTTTATAAACTCCAGGTTGATCACGGTGGTCCCGACCATGAAGTGCGTCACGTTGGTGATCTGGGTAACATCGAGGCCAACTCCTCGGGCATTATCGACATCACTTACACGGATCCGGTGATCACTCTTACTGGCAAACTGGCGGTTATCGGCAGGGGAGTTGTTGTCCACGAATTGGAGGATGATCTTGGCCTGGGCAACCATACGGATTCCAAGAAGACTGGCAACGCAGGTGGCCGCATTGGTGAGAAGACAGAATTTTCCATTAATCAAAATCATAAAAGTAATATACATTTTTTCTATACTTTCCACACAGCCTGCGGTGTTATTGGCATCAAGTAAATATCCCTTCCAACGCAAAAGCCATAGCTATTGGCTGCTCGAATATTTTATGTGTAGTTGTGTAACTCCAAAAAAGCAGTAACTAATGAATTGTTTTCCCACCCACAATCACTCACCCTTATGTGTTTGGCTTTCACATTTTCCTCAATTAACTGTCTCAGTTCACTGACTCACTCGAATTTCCCATTCTGCTGTCCTGCCGTGTGTTTGTGTGTAATAAAATCAACAAAAATTAACCGAAATCTTAGCTAAACATTGGTACACTACTATGTATTCCACCAACTCATTCATGGCCTAAACAAACTGCCTCATTATTCTGGGGCTGGTTGAGTGGGTAGGTATGACAAAGGGTTTCTTACCAATCATTTGTACTAACATCATTAGCATTAGTGGGCAGCGAAGGAGGGGGATTGGAGTAACAACAACCACTGGAATAGAAAGGTTTCGGCATAATCCACCTATGGTTCAATCAGCTGTGTGAACTTACATTGTGTGTCTTCCAGTGCCCCACCTGTAACTGTATCTGCATCTGCACCACCTGCACCACCACGCCATCAACCACTGTACTATGTGCCCCATGGGGAGCCACAAGATCATGTTGTCTATCCACTCCAGCGCTATCCCTCGTACCCCCTGCCATACCCACACCCATACCCATATCCATATCCGCACCCGTACCCCTATCCGTATCCGTTTTCGCACCAATTGTATCTGTGAGATCGCGAGACTACACCTGTTCGCCTGTTCCACCTCTACTTGCAGCTCGGATGTGGACGAGTGGCCATGTCGCGATGGTGGCGCCGGCGCCCTGCGCTACTCCTTCTCCATCCTGACCGTCATCGTAGCCCTCTTCATGGCCCGCAGCCTCAACTAACCTAACACACCTGCACCCGGAATCGGATGGAATGAGCATGTGGCATGGGATTACTGGTCATCGTAGAGATCCGCATCCCCACTTACACACTAATCCCAACCATTAGTCACACACACAAAACCCACACAAGTAATTTTAATACTCCAGCAACAACACCATTATCCACCCTAAATAGTGAACTCTGAGGAACTAACTAAGCTACTTGTATTATGTTTGAATTGATTGATAATAAAGTTTGTTATTTGTACTCTGCGTTTTGTACGTGTTAAGATAGAAACAAAACTGAACAAGGTAACAAGTCAGATAAGGAATAAGCACTTTTACCTTTATAAGAAGATTAGACAAAATCACTTAAATTCCTCGAGCCAAGAGCCAAAAATTGCATTCGTCATCATCCAAATTTATGGATGATTTTCAGATCTAAATTTAGATGGGTAAGACTTAAACAATTTAAACAAGACCTAAAAATCACCCTTACAATTAACAGTACATCTCTATAAAGAGTATATTATTTTTTGGACATTGAAAGCACTAGGACTTTTAATAGTAACATTATTGTTGAAACCTTTCAAAACCTCCAAAGAGCTAAGTAAGCCACAATGAGTTTGTAAGCTACAAAGCTGTTTGTCTAGAATAAATAGGTTACCAAGTGAATTAACACCTTAAGTTCCGAGTATCAGAAAAACTATTATTAGAAAGGCCAGTCCCATTGAAATCCAAAAAAGTGCCAATAACGTCACCAATGCTTTTATTATTCCATTCCCACCCTTTCATGTTCAAGTAATTGGGGCATATAACTTTTCCTTTCTATGGACTTCTGAATTCCAGCTTAGAGCCACGATTTTCTTTAGATTGCGGAAGCCTTCAGAAAATGTTTGCCCCCCAATCATTCAAAGAACTGCAGTTCCCAGTGATTCCTTTTCCCCGTTTCCAGACTAATGGTCAAGCAACAGTATTTGTTTTTATTTTTGCGAGATTTCTGTGACCAGATATGGCCAGTCCAAGAATGGGTCACCCAGTGGGATTATCGTAAGTTAGGGCCATAATTCCTGACACGCAACATTACCATCATCCAGAAGACTGTGGCATACTTCTGGGCGTCTTTAATTATTTCGCACAGTCCCAACGAATTCGACTCTAAGTAGAGAAAGCCTTTACAACTTTCTCTGCTTTCGCACGAAAACACGCAATTAATTTCGCCTTGGGCCCGGTCGCGTTCCAAGTGCTATGTGCTGAACTTTAAAGGGAAAACACCAGACGTGGGCGGCCAGCTGAATTTTTATGGTAATAAGTGCAATGACCCACCAGGAAAACTGTAGGTGTAGCTATTGGGTGAAGGGAAGTGAGGTAAGCTCCGGGCGACCCACAAAAGCCTACCAACCGCCTTTGCTTTGGTCAAAGTTCTTTGGTATCGAATGTTAAATCAACGAAATGGGTTATAGGGCAATAAGCCTGCCCGGAGTTACAGCCCCCTATGCCTATCCCTATCCCTATTCCGATTCCCGTGCCTAATCATGCCTGGCCTGAATTCGAATCGGGCCTCCAAGACTTTCACTCGCTTTTACTTTTGTTTCGCTCCCCGTTTGCCACCCCATCCGTAATCCGGATCCGTTGCCAGCACCAACCACGAAAGTGACCACAACAGAACCGGGCCTTTCTAAAGCCCGGCCGGACCGTAGCTCCGGTCAGTTCGTGGTTTAACTTCAGTCCGGTCAGTCGCATCGGGCGATCGCTCAAGCTCTCTATCTGGCATTATCTCCCACCAAAGTGGTTCTAATTTTGGAAAAAAATAAAATAAGTTCGGAAGTTCTATTAAACACACATCGAAATGCGTTCATGCGGCCCAAGTTTAATTAAATATGTCTTATTTGCCTTTAATATTCTGTTTGCGGTAAGTGTGCTCCACAAAAGTGAAAGGATTTTCTAGAAAAAGGAGCTCTAAGATGTTCTAATCTCCAACTTAAAAAAAATGTTTCACTAAAAATTTAAATGGAAGGTGCTAAAATATGATCAGGGGTGTCGATGGGGCATAAACTGATTAGTTGTCGAAATGTTTAAAGGACTTCCTAAAATATTTAAAAGTTTTCCAGATTTAAAATGGAACCGATTTCGTTGTACAAATGGATTTAATAGTTCTAAATGTATTTCCCAACATTATAATACTAGTTTATTATCATCAAGGATATTCATTTGCCTTATCTTAAAGACTTTTGATTGGAAGATCGAATCCTAACTGTATAGAAATAACGTAACATTTTTCGAAAAGTTTTTAAGAATCCATTAATACGGTCTGTTTAATAACCCTGGGAAATATTACTTGCAAGAACCATCGTACTATTCAACGTGATTTATTTTTCTAGCAATTTTCATATAATTTGCCATAATTAACGTCACTTAGACCAATAAAATTACGCTTTTGCACCGAGTCTTGTTCAGGGCCCTCATTAAGATAAGTATCACTGGAAAATGCCATTCTCACTCGCTGTTGAGTATTTACTCCCCCTAATCTAAAACGCGATTCGCTTGTAACGACATGCAAGTGATGTACATATATATATGCGTGTTCCAAAGGACATGGACATTGGGTGTCCTTCGCATTGACCAACTGAGCAAGCAGGCGACTTTCAATGACGACATTGACTTGAACATGGAAATTCCATTGACTGAGTCCGTGGGTGATTTTTATCGTTCAATTAGAATTGGGATTGTAAATACAAATGCCAACTCGAAATAGGACATGATTGGAAGCCATTAACTAAATTGCTTTACGGATATATTTGAGGTCGATTCGATTAATCAGAGGGATCCATTTTCTTACAGATCTCTGGACTGGGAATTCTTATAGCCGGTGCCGTGGTGCTGGCCGATGTAAATGAGTTCAATCACTTTGTGGAGGGTAGGGTCCTAGCTCCCCCGATTGTCCTTATAGTCACAGGTCTGATCATATTCCTGATTGCTTCGCTGGGATGTTTCGGGGCGATCAAGGAATCGCCAACGCTTCTGCTAACGGTTTGTTTTCTAAAGAGCCACCAAGATAAGGTCCTAATGTATTAACAGTTCGCAGTCCTTCTGGCCGTTATCTTCATTGTGGAACTGGCGGTGGGCATTGCGGCCAGCGTTTTCAAGAAGGATCTGGAGGGTATGGTGAAGAACTCGCTGCAGGAGTCCATCAAGCGTTCTAACAACGAGGATACCATGGCCTGGGACAACATTCAGCAGAAGCTGATGTGCTGCGGAGTGGACTCACCGGCGGATTGGAGGACACTCAGCGCGAATAAAACGCTTCCGGGCAGCTGTTGTCAGCCGCAGTTCATCGACACCACCGTGGGACATTGTCTGGAATCACCGGCTCTGGGCAAGGATAAGTACTTCCAGGATGGCTGTGTTGGCAAGCTGAAGGATCGTATCGAGAAAAACGCCATTATCCTGATCGGTGTCGGCATCGGCATTGCCTTCATCCAGATTTTGGGCATCATTCTGGCCTGCTATCTAGCAAACTCCATTCGACAGGAGAGAGCCAAGTAATTTCCCATCGGAGTACCCACATAAAGTGTATCTATATAGATTTGATAACTGTTTCATTTTATGTAGTTGAAATTACTTTACCGTTGAATCCTGCTCAATTTACAAAAAAACGCAACAATCCATATCAGATTAAATCATCATTAACTTTTTCCCTAATTCCTTTTACTATTTTGTGTTATTTCTGAATCTTCTCTTTGAAAGATTCCTATCCTTTCTCAGCTATAGCTTACCTTAGACCGAAATGGTTGATATTTTAACTTACTCTTTACTTTCTCTTCACATTTTTCAACTTCTTTGTCTTTTCCATAAACCTTCCCGCTTCAATCTCTTTCTATCCATTAAATATTTGTAAAAACAACGATTATGTTAAAACTAAATTTGAAAAACGAGCTCGTCGTATTTATGAGAAATTGTTGCTTTGTATTATCGTATAAATATAATCCATATTAGGTAACCGTTTTCTGGTTTTGCTCAATAAATATAACTTTTAAATCGGTTTAGCAAATAAAATTCACATATTTAGGTGTCTTCTAGTACTGTTTATTGTTGAGGATCTACGTTGGGTCTACGATTATTGGCCAGGCTCAGCGTCCACGTAAGCTTGGGTCCCACAATACAAACGCGTTTTATGGGCTCTACGGTTTTGGGGTTATCATCTAGAACTACAAGTGGACGCCGAATTGGTGTCTCAGCGGGGTGCGACTGCGTTTTAACGAGTGATCGACTACGACTACATCCTCTAGGGGCAAATGCAATTTAATGGTCGGGTTCCATCGGCTTGGAACTTATTTCCGGCAGAGGCTTCTGCTGTCCGGAGACTTTCTACTTGCTCTGGAGCAAAGCTTCCGAGAGACGTTCGATGGCCGTGGCGGGGGGCTTGCGACCCTCCTTCTCGCCGCTCTCGAGGATTGCGGCTGCGGCGGCTGCCTCGGCGGCCTCCGCCTCCTCGAGGACACGGGCCTCCTCCTGTTCCCGCTGCCTCTGGAAGTGCCTAAACTCCGTGGGCGTGAGCATGCCCCGCAGTACCGTCTCATAGCTGACACTGACTCCCTTGGCACCCATCTTCTGATGCAACTTCCAGCACTCCCGCTCCTTCAGACTCCGCACATACGCCGGATAGTTGTGATCCGGCTGCGGCGGTTGCTCCTCACAATTGGCCGCATTATTGTTGTTCTCCTTCTTGGCCTCATCTGGCGACAGGGTGGCGACGGGTTGCTCAGCACTTCCCTCCTTCTTCGGCTGCGTGTCCATCTTGACCTGGACCTCGGTCAGGAAAATGGAAACTGGTGGCGCCGTGGGCGGTCGATTGGCGCGAATTCGGGCTGCCAGAGGTGCTATTGATCCACGGCGGATCATGTGCGAGTACTCCTTGGAGGCCAGTTGGAAGGTGGGCGGATAGCTGTCTTGAAACGAGACTGCGAGAATGCTTTAGTGCAGTTTCAATGGGCTTTTAGGTTTAAAGTATAACCAAAAATATATGTTTTAATCGGTTTATATGTTCTGATACACTACACTAAGAAAAATTCTTTTATTTAAGGAAACAATTGATCCATTTAAAAAATAATCACCTACACAATAAAGCTTCAAGATATTAGAAAAAATGTCTTTAACATTGATCTGAGGCCATATAAGAAAAATTTGCAAATATGTAGACTGACATATATAGACATTAGGGGATTCAATGGGGGGGCCATTAAATCATAGGGGTAAACACAATCTTCTAAGGATTCTATGCAATGGAATAAATATATAATAAATTATAAGGACTTTTTCTAAAATAAAGGTACATTTGTATCCTTTTTGATTTGATTCCCCTTAATTTAGGAATTCTTCCTCAAATGAATGAATTTTTAAATCTGATTAAACTGGATTTTTTTTAAATTAAGGTAAATACCTCATTAAATATCATTGTTTAAGATCGTTTTCCAATGCAGATCTTGAGGCTTACCCGATTTGCCCGTCTTCCTCAGCAGCGGCGCCCTTCGCTGCGTGGCGCCCGGCGGCTGTTTTTCCGCCCCGCCTGCAGGTGGCGACGATACCGCCACCGAACTATTGTCCTCCCGCTCGGAGTCGCTGCCCTCGGAACTCAGCAGGGACACCAGGGTGATGACATCGGGGGCAACCACGCTGCGTGCCCGATTCAGAGCCTTCTTGGGGCCGTTGGAGATGGTGGAGGAGGACGACGAAGAGGTGGTGTCGCCGATGACATCTAGGGGCACGGACACACCGCCGCCCACCGAGGACGAGGGCGTTCTCGTGAAGATCTTGCGGCGGCGCAACTTCTGCTGGCTGCGCTTGCTGGCGGCGATGACGCCCTTGCTGCTCTCGTCCAATCCGCGGACCGGAGCGGACATAGCACGCACCAGGGGCGGACGCCTCTGGACGGTCAAGGCCGGCGAGATGCTCAACGGGATGTCCGGCGTCTCAACCGGATGACTTCCCTCGATGTCGCTAATGTGCTCCGCTTCCGCTTCCGGTTCGTGCTCCACTTCCGTTTCCTGCTCCCTCTCGTTGGTGGCCCTTATGGTCTGCGACAGCACTATGTTCAGATTAATACGATTCTTGTCCGCCTTGCCGCTACTGCAAAACGATAATGAGAATTGCAACTCGAAATTTGTTAGGGTTTGGGAAATCGAAATGAAAATGGGTAATGGAAATGGAAAGTTTCGAGTGACCTACTCCCGCCACCCGGCTAAATTTAAATCAAATTATTTGGCATTAGTTTGCGGGGCAATTTATGCTGTTCTCGATTCCGAATCATGCAAGGCACAGAAATAGAAATTAACTTGGGTGTTGGGTGTTGGGTTTTGCAGAAACCCCCACCCACCCGTTGAAAAAGGAAACCATGTCAATTACGTTGGCAATTGGCGCCCGAAAAGCCGACCGTTGAAAGTGAGTCTACGAATCTTTGGGTCATTGAACCGCACCGCTATCAGGCACTACGGTTCCGCCCAAGTTTTCCGCCTTTCAGCCAGCTATCTTGTCAGCGATTCGAGCCAATGATCGACTTAAGTGTGCCGCCAGGTGGGATACGGTGGGTGGTGCCTCTGGGGGGAGTCCCCGGGCACATTGGCTTCCCATTTCGAGCATGTCTAGCGTGTGTTATGCACTGGAACATAAAACTTTGACGTTTGATTTGGGCGTGAAGCATGCAAATTGCACACAGAACTTGACGCGACGCCCATATCGAAAGTGTCACTTTCGGTATATTTATATAGATGATATCAGGGCAACCATTACGGCTGGAGTCATTGAGTTTATTAGATATACGGACTCGGTGAAACCCATACGCACTCTTTGGTAGCACCAAGGTCAAACAAGGGTTTCCATAGGTGCGACAATCTACCAAATGTGGCTATTTAAATTCTAATTAAGCCTTTTGGATAATTTAGCAAAATAACGATTTAACAAAGTAAAACTTTAGGCTTAGGCTTAGAAGAACAAACCATCCCTAGAGGTATGGTTTTTGTACATAATATATATACATATATTTAACAGTTTAATATACATTTTTTTAATTAATTCAATTTTTTAATTACATTTCAAAAATGTAAGGTAAACTTTTTACTTATTTCAAATCCTATAAGCATTTTTTGCCCATTATTTAGTTGAACAAAATATTAAAAGTACTGAGTAAAGACTAACTTTTAAACATATTTACGTTACTTGAGAAATAATTTTTATAGAAGTTGTAAAAGTAAATTCAGGGTAACATTTTTCCTAGCGTTTTGGATGCTAGTAATAAAATCGCTTTTTAGAAAAGTATTTATTTCACAGAATGCAATATAAAGTTAAGACTCTAAACAACATCATTCCAGTTCACTTTTATATTTGATATTATCTGCTTAGAATACTCACATCTTCGCCTCTGCCAGTTCAACCTGTGAAGTTCTTTCCGCTTCCTGGTCCTTTAGCAAGGATGTGGTGGATGACCAAGCCACCAGACTCTTGTCCCTCAGCCTTAATCCCTGGACCTGTGAGGCCGTGATGCGTGGGGCGATCCTTGGAATGGCCTCCTCGACGGCCAGGGACGTCTGCCTGCTCACGGGATAAAGCTTCTGGCGGATGCTCTCGATGGATCGGCCCACGGAGAGACCCCTGGAGAGGTAGCCCCTCTGCTGGGCCGAGAATCTGGCCGTGGGCTCGATGAAGGAGTGCTGTTTCCGCACGGACAATGGCAGTTGGTATCGCCCACCGGACGAGGTTGAGGATGGGTTCGCGGTGGACGATGGAGCGTTAGTCGTCTGGAGGCGACGACGGCTGGCCACAGACAGCGACATGGTGACAGCCGGTATTTCCTTGATAACCTTGATTAGCAACGGTGACAATGAGAGGTTGCCGGAATGGAATGGGTTCTTGGAGTGCCAGCCGAGGAGTTCTGGGAGAAGGGTGCCTTACGTTTCAATTGCCAATCAATGTGGCACATCGAATGCAAATCAATTACGAAGTCATTAAGCCAGAGGCAATAACTTTGTCAACAAAGCAGACGATGGACTGTAATGGAAACCCAAAGCGAAGCCAACCGAAAACCGAAAACCGTAAACAGTGAACCGTCACGAAAGCGAAAGCCACTTTGGGGATGTGATCCCTGGTTCTGGCCGAGATCGAGGTGGCTTCCACGTCCACTTGGCTCGAATGCCCTGCATCGACTGCGTTTTGTGAATGAAGAATTTCGGACTCCGAACCGGAATCGGTTTTTCGGGGGGTTCGTTTATGTTGCCAACAAACAATCAACAAAATCGCAACGTTGGCAAGGAGTCGCCTGTTATGCTGCCTCTGGCTCTCTTTGGAGTTCGGTTGTTTGTTCCATTTCCTGCCCACACCCACACGTCAGACAACCATCCACCGAACTAAACTGAAAAAAATGTTCCCTAAATAGGAGTATGAAGGCAATCAAAAAAAAAGTACCTTTAAATGTATTTAAATCTTAAATATACGATAATATAACCGTATACAATACATATAAAATTAAAGATGAATAATACGTTTGTTTTCAACACTTTAATTTAATTTTAATAAATGAAAAATATATATATATTTAAAACTTATCTTCTTTTAATATACCTTTATTTCAATGTAATCACATTTTTCATCTATATCCGAAATAGTACTACACTTTTCAACCCGTATATTTATGTTTAACTCGAAATAAAATAAAACTAATGTTTTTTAAATTATATTTATATGATATAATATTTATATAAACCTATACAAAATGTTAACAGGCCCTTTATGATCAAAGACAACCTAAATGTTTTCAGTGCACCCATCCATCCACCTGCCAACCCCGAATTCCCCCCTTTTTCGAAAGACACGTGCAATTTCGGTGGGTCTGGCAAGTTTTCGACTGCGACTCAATGAACCCGCACGAACTTTTGTTTTCATTTACGAACCATCCGCCCAACGCCCCGTCATCGAAAGGATTACAGCATTTTTGGCAATATGCAAATCCGGCCATGAATGAATGAATTTTGGCAAAATAATGGGGAGAGAGAGGTGCGATTGAGGGGTGAAATGCGTACAAGTCACTCAATGTCAGCGAAATGTTAGATGCAAATTCAGTTGTTGTCACACGGTGGGTATCAGTATGAGTATGAGTACGAGTACGAGTATCTAAATCTCCGCTATGGATGGGATGGCAAGTGAAAAACTTTCACATTTGTGACAATTTCAAATTCATCAAAGACATGCAAAGTTCGGTGGAAAAGTTCCGTGCGCGGTGGCAATCAAAGAAAAGTAACGAACATAACAAAACGGAGCCGAGCCGAGGCAAACACAAACACAAAATGGCATAAAATCCAAAAAAGCAAAACCAAATCAAGCCCACTTCAAGGTCACAGCCACATCAACCAAACATACATATGCCTGTGTAGTAGGACATATACTGACATGGCCCACTGTACGACATATGATGTAATATATTCATACGACACCCACTGTACTATAGAATAAGCGGGAAACCTAGTTTAAGTTAACTGTAAACGTTATATTGTCATCCCTTTCTACCGAGTACTGCAGCATAAGAGATCGCGGATAAGTATACCTGTCTCGCTCACACAGATGACCGAGAATAAGGAAGAGGGAGAATCGTTGCGACACTCTGTGTTATGCGTTCGAGGAAAGCGGTTGTGAAATTATAAAATAAAGAAGTTAAACCGAAACTATCGCCGGAGTACATTTATTTGCCTATTACAATATCAGAAGTGGTTCTTACTCAAAATGCCTGACATCGATCTAAACCAATTCACGGTAGTTCAGTTAAAAAACTGGTTAAATGTGCTCGGGCTGCAAACCTCGGGCTCGAAAGCAGAGTTGATGGCGCGTCTGCAGGCCCTATCATCAGAGGCACGTGGTGATCCACCAAATGGAGCTCCATTTAACAGCCAGCAGCCGCCAGAAACCGAAGTAGAGGGAGCCGCATCATTGCCGCTGCAACAACATTTGGAAGGCGCACAGGAAGCTTTGTTCGACTCTGATACGATGACGTCACAGGCAGTGGACGGTATACGCACGGAGAACGTTTCTCTGGTAGATATCGAAAGGGTGAAGCTGCAGAAAATTCTCGACGAAATCGACGCAAACAAGGCCATATTGCAACAGCTTCAAGCGGAGATCGCTGACGTCACCAGGGACAAGCCAAATCATGCTCAGCAAGTCCATGACGTCATCGAAAGCAACATCGAAACTTCTGGAAACCTTAACAGTTTCGCTTGCATCGACGCTGTTAACGCTAACAGCGCCAGGGTTAACAGCGCCAGGGATAGCTTCGATATCGATAATTTTAGTGTTGGAAAGCACGCCACAGACAGTGCTGATCAATGCCAGCTTACAAATGTAAACAAATTGTTAGAATCTCCAGCAACTGCACTCGCACTGGCAAAGGACGTAACAATGGACTACGACGGCAACTCGTGTGCCCGTAACTGGGTCACACAACTGCAAAACATTGCGCAGGTGTACAACTTGGACTCGTTCGTGGTGCGTATGCTCCTCATTGCCAAACTAAAAGGAAAGGCCCAAATTTGGCTGCACGCAAACGCAACACGCATTTTGGAGCCAACCGACCGCCTTTGTGAGCAGCTGATCCTAGCATTTGCATCTAAGATGTCAAAGGGGGAGCTAAGGAACGCGTTCCAAAGTCGACAGTGGCGTTCAGGAGAAAGGTTCGCTTCTTATTTCGAGGAGAAAATTATGCTGGCCAACGATATAAACATCGACAAGGAGGAGCTCATCGAAAACATCATCGAAGGAATTCCGGCACCAGGGCTACGCGACCAAGCTCGCATACAATGTTTCGCCGAACCTGGGCAGATTTTGGAAGCCTTCTCAGGAATCCGTTTACCTGAACGAAAGCAGGAAGTCAATTCTGCGCAGCGCTCTTCCGGAAAGGTTGCAGACACAAAGGACTTCCGTTGCGCCAATTGCAACTCAAAAGGCCACTACGCCAAGGACTGCCAGAAACCGAAACGAGAGCCCGGATCGTGCTACGCATGTGGCAAATTTGGACACTTTGTGGGTCAGTGCCCTGAGCGCAAGAGCGCAAATACAAACAAATACGTAAGATACATACAAATATTTTTTTACAACAGTCCTAAAACCCCATTAATTGCAGCATGCCTCATAGACACTGGCAGCCCAATATCATTCGCCAAAACAGGTGTTATATCCTCTAAAATTAAGATGGAGTTCGTTTCTGAAAACTACTTTGGGCTGAATAAAAGCCAACTGAAAATCTATGGAAGAATACTTTGTTACATAATTAAAGAACGATTAAAATGTCATTTTTACCTGTATATTGTGCCCAATGAGTCTATGAGTCATGAGGTTGTTCTTGGGCGGAATTTTATGGATGCTTGCAATTTAGAATTAGATTTAAGCACCTTAAAAATGATCACGATTGAGCCTGCGAATGCCGATTGCAATGGAAATATATGCAATGCCTGGGAATTTAAACTAACACATAATTTAGATGTTAGCAAGAAACCGGAAAGTGCTATCGAAATTCTGAAGGATACAATTAGTGATACAGTTAGCGAAACAGTTAGTGATACAGTTAGTGAAACAGTTAGTGATACAGTTAGTGATACAGTTAGTGAAACAGTTAGAGAGACAGTTAGTGATACAGTTAGAGAAACAGTTAGTGATACAGTTAGAGAAACAGTTAGTGATACAGTTAGTGATACAGTTAGAGATACAGTTAGTGATACAGTTAGCGAAACAGTTAGTGATAAAGTTAGCAAACCAATTAGTGATAAGGCTAGAGAAACAGTAAAGGATTCAGTTAGTGATAGAGTTAGAGAAACAATTAGTAATACATTTAGTAATTCGATTAATGATTTTTTAAGCAAAGCAGTGCATGATACAGTTATACAAGAAATTGGTGATACAGGTACTGAAAAAGTTAGTTTTAAAGACTTTGGAACAATAAGTGTTTCGATCGGGGATACAGACAACCCTATAGTTAGTAAGGCAACCTGTCCGGCTGCCATCGACGAAGTTAGTAAGGGCGATGTAGTCAATAACAAAAATGAAAGCAATATGTCTATAACGATTCGGGAAATGCTAAGCATAAACTATATGGATGACGAAGACACTGATTACATATGCGGTACAATTGATAATCAAGATCTTTTACCTCAATTAAAAGAGATAATTGAACACAATTACATTAGGGTAGAAAAACCAAAGGAACCGGTTATTAAAAGTGAGATAAAACTTAATTTAGAAAACTCGAAACCGTTTAGTTGTGCTCCGCGGCGGCTTGCCTATGCGGAAAAAGAAAAACTGCAAAAACTTTTGGACGATTATTTAGAAAACGGGATCATTCAACCAAGCCAGTCTGAATATGCTTCTCCTATAGTTTTAGTAAAGAAAAAAACCGGAGACATACGACTTTGCATAGATTTTAGAAAACTTAACAAGGTTTTAATCAAAGACAATTACCCTATACCGCTTATCGATGACCTGTTAGACAAGTTAGCTAATAAAAAAGTATTTTCAAAACTTGATCTAAAAAACGGTTACTTTCACGTTTTTGTCAATAAAGAATCAATTAAGTATACTTCTTTTGTAACACCGTTAGGCCAATTTGAATTTCTTAGAATGCCAATGGGTCTGAAAACGGCTTCAGCAGTTTTTCAAAGGTTTATAAATAAAATCTTCGATGACCTTATTAGAAAGAATCAAGTAATCGTGTACATGGACGACATTATGATCGCCAGCAAAGATGTTAATGAACATTTTCAGATTTTAAAGGAGGTGTTTCTCAGACTTGCTAAGAATAAGTTGGAACTACGTATGGATAAATGTGAGTTCCTACAACAGAGTATTAAATATTTGGGTTTCATTATAAACGGCCAGGGCATCAAAGCTGATGATAAAGGAATAGAGGCAATCCAAAATTTTCCGATACCAGACAAAACGCAACATGTTCAAAGTTTTTTGGGCTTATGTTCTTATTTCCGTAGATTCATTAAAGATTTTTCGACTCTAGCCAAACCTTTATATGATCTCTTGAGAAAAGACGAGAAATTCCATTTTGGAGAAAAGGAAATGAGCTGCTTTATGATGCTTAAAAATAAGTTAGTTGAAGCACCAGTGTTAGCCTTATACAACCACAAAGACGAGGTAGAGCTACATTGCGATGCCAGCTCTCTTGGTTTCGGAGCCGTACTACTCCAAAAGAAAGAAGATGGAAAATTGCACCCCATCTTTTATTTTTCCAAACGCACAAGCATTGCTGAATCGAAATACCATAGTTTTGAGCTTGAAACCATGGCCATTATTCACGCATTGCGTAGATTTAGGATATATTTATTTGGTAGACATTTCAAGATTATTACTGACTGTAACTCGCTAACGTTAACACTTAATAAAGTCGAACTGAATCCGCGTATAGCTAGATGGGCATTAGAGCTACAAAATTATGACTACGATCTAATACATAGGGAAGGAAACAGAATGCAACACGTTGACGCCCTTAGCAGATGTACAAACATTTTAATAGTAGAAACAAATTCATTTGAAGACAATCTGGTTATTTGCCAAGCCAAGGACCCAAAAGTTCAGAAGATAAAGAAACAGTTAGAGGAACATGAGCATAAATTATTCGAAATGAGAAACGGAATAGTCTATAGAAAGAGCAACGATGACAGATTATTATTTTACGTACCTATTGATATGGAAGAGCATATACTCTTTAAATACCACAATGAAATCGGTCATATAGGGAGAGACAAAATGTTAGATATTATTGCAAAGAGTTATTGGTTTCCAAACGCCAAGGAGAAGTGTATAAGTCACATAAAAAATTGCCTAAAATGTGTAGCATTTTCCCCCAATACAGGTAAAGAAGGATTTTTACATTCAATTCCAAAAGGTAGTAAGCCCTTCGAACTTATCCACATTGACCATTATGGTCCAGTCGATTCGGGAAGATCAAAGAAACATATTTTTGTCGTCGTTGACGGTTTTACCAAGTTTGTACGTTTATATACCACAAAGACAACAAATACCCGAGAAGTTATCATAGCCCTTAAAGATTATTTTAGAGCATACAGCAAGCCCAAATGCATTATTTCGGATAGAGGAAGCTGTTTCACTTCCAAAGAGTTTGACGATTTTATGTTAGAATTTGATATTAAGCATATGAAAATAGCAACAGGATCACCTCAAGCAAATGGCCAGGTAGAAAGAATAAACAGAAGTCTTGGACCAATGATAGCCAAGCTGGTAGAGCCAGAGAAAGGTATATACTGGGACTTAGTAATAGATAAAGTAGAGCATGTGCTAAATAACACTCAGCATCGTAGTATTAAACAAAGCCCAAGCAAAATGTTATTCGGCTTAGAGCAAAGAGGAAAAGTAGTAGACGAATTAAAGGAAAAGCTTGAAGAATTAGATAATGCACCAGAAGACAGAGACCTGGAAAACGTTAGAATCAAAGCAGAAAAATGTCAGGAAAAAGCACAAGCATATAACAAACTGCAATATGATAAAAAAGCTAGAAAACCGTCACAGTATAAAAAAGGAGACTATGTAATGGTCAAGAATTTCGATAGCACAACTGGCGTCTCTAGAAAATTAATTCCGAAGAACAAGGGCCCGTATGTAATTTCAAAAGTACTAAGAAATGACAGATTTTTGTTAAAAGATGTTGAAGGATTCCAGGTATCACGCAACCCTTACCAAGGTGTATGGAGCATTAATAATATTAAACACTGGGTAGGTTCCAAAAAGAAATAAAAAAAAAAAACCATTGCAAAATATGTTATATATAATAATCATTACCTATAAGAAAAATTAATAAGAACTGCAACACATTTTGTAAATAAATAAATAAACTTTAATTAATGTTCACAGTGATCAGGGGATCATACAGTCAGGATGGCCGAGTTGTAGTAGGACATATACTGACATGGCCCACTGTACGACATATGATGTAATATATTCATACGACACCCACTGTACTATAGAATAAGCGGGAAACCTAGTTTAAGTTAACTGTAAACGTTATATTGTCATCCCTTTCTACCGAGTACTGCAGCATAAGAGATCGCGGATAAGTATACCTGTCTCGCTCACACAGATGACCGAGAATAAGGAAGAGGGAGAATCGTTGCGACACTCTGTGTTATGCGTTCGAGGAAAGCGGTTGTGAAATTATAAAATAAAGAAGTTAAACCGAAACTATCGCCGGAGTACATTTATTTGCCTATTACACCTGTTAGCCAAAGTATTTATACGATAGTATCCGATTTTCTGATTGCCAATAAAATGTACTTAAAACAAAGCTGAAAGGCCAATTCGGATAGATGGGTGGCATTAATCATTTCCAGTCAATAGTCAATATTTATGGCTTGACTTTGACGACGCGCTTTGTACCGATCGGACAGGACTCTGAATTTGGTATTTTACTTTTCCATCGACTCGTGCAATTCGAAATCAATTACAATCGAATTGCCGTAAATATTAGACGGAGTGGTGGCCAAATACAGAGCGGTACCGGAGAAAAACTGTCAGAAAAGAACCTATTTTAATTAGCAAAGGCGTCGGTACCAAATTACTGTGACTGGAACGGCCTAAACTTGGCGTAGTACTGCCAGTCAAAATTTAAATAAATAAATAAATTAATTTGAAAAACACCTTATGATTACCAACATCGTAACAAGTATTTGCTAATTTTATGATATTATATTCACCCAGTAAACTAGCTAATTTTTTTATTTAATACGTAGCTAGAAAACACACAAGAAATCCAACTAAGAAAGTTAAAAAAAAAAAATACTTTTGAATCCTAAATACATATATTTTTCCAAAGGAAAACCCTGTGAATTTGTGTGAGATTACAAATATTCTATATCTGAGCTATAATACACATTTTTTTATATAGCGTTGAACCATTTAAGCCAAGAAGTTTTTTTCCATTCTAAATAAAAACAACTTTTGCAAGCCACAAAATTTAAAATTTATTATTCTCAGTTGTTTCACTCAATTTCATCGCCTGCTTGGCAAATGAAATAGTTTTGCTCCTCACATTGTCTATCCCACATCTGTTTCTCAAGAAGAACACAACGTTCGGAATCTCCGCGAGTTGGTTGACCACTACTCCAACTCATAAATCTTGGTCGCTTCCCTGATGTCAAGGACATATACTCGCCCCTGTTCGCGAGATCATTAATATCTATCCAGAAGTCAGTTGAGGATGGCAGCTTGGCTTTGAGGGCGGCCAATTCAGCGTCGCTGCGAATACTCGCCAGGTGACCTCCCATTCGACGACAAAAATCTTCAGCGGCGAACCAATTCAGCGATTTGCTTTGTTCAATATAATAAAATCCTGTGCCGACCAGCTCAAAGTCCTTTGGGAGGCCCTTCTTTGCTTTGCTTTGCAATGACGCCAGGTTGGATATGACCTGTTGCTGGGCAGCCAGTTGTCGTTCAATGTTGTCCAGCTGAACTTGAGAGCCTTGTTGATGGAAATCCGTGAGATTCATTCCCGAGCTTTGGTGATAGGCAACGTGATCCAGTATCGGCCACAGCGATCTGAAGCAGAATCCACCACACTGATTCACAGGGTCCTCGACTTTACATTCCGAGCTCACAACATCCAAAGACAGAAATCCACACAGTAGGGCGGAGAGCAGAACGGCTGCAGTCTTAAACATTTTTAATTTTTGCAAACAGCAGACGAGGCACTGTCAAGTTTACCAATCTGCTTCGAACTGATCTACCATGGCTCTGAAATGTCTCAATTATACCCATGTTGGCACCATAATATTGGTATATTTGTGGTGTTTTTGGCGAATCATTCTGTTGATAAGGGCGACCTTAGATGACCCGACTTCATTTTCTCCCAATGATTCGCTGTACGATCGTACCTAAGAATTTTGATAACCTTTTAAAACGAATATGTTTCAAGGTCGGTACCACGGGACGTTTTGGGGGATACTTACCTCACGAATTCAAGTCCTCCCTTTCTGCCCACCGACCAAAAACAAAATATCGGACCTCCACATTATATACCAGATAAGGTTTTCAAGTGAGTCATGAAATCGAATCAAAATGGTTTTCCAAGTTAATGCCAATTCACATTTATAGATATGGAGACCCGGAGATCTGTTTACAATAAACCAACAACCACAAAAATAAATGTTTTTTGCAAAATCTTTTATTTTTTAAAATTGTATTGAAAATATTATAATTTTTCACTCCTTTATATCACCTGCTTGGCAAATGAATAAAGTAGACTGGTCGCAGTTCGCATCATACATAAGATTATTCAGGAGAACACAATGATGGCTGGTATTGTTTGGTTCTCCCGATGACCACTTAAGAAGGGTTGACTGTTTTCCGGAGGTCAAGGACACGTATGCGCCCGTTTTACCCAGATCGTTGATGTCCAGCCAGAATTCAGTTGAGGATGGCAGCTTGGCGTTGAGGGCGGTGAGCTCCGCATCGCTGCGAATGCTCGCCAGGTTACCTCCCATTCGACGACAGATATCTCTAGCGGCGAACCAATTCTGCTGGCTGTATTTCTCAATGTAGTAGAAACTGCTACCGATCTGCTCAAAACTCTTTGGGATGTTCATTTGAGACGATTCCAGGCTTGATAGAACCTGTTGCTGGGCAACCAGTTGCTTCTCAATTTTATCCAGTTGAACTCGTGTGGCTATGTGATTGATATCGCTTGCATTAGATCCCGATTCCTGGTGGTAGGAAATGTGATCCAGTATCGGCCATAGCGCTCTGAAGCAGAATCCACCGCACTGGCTCACTAGATCCTCCACGTTGCAATCGGTACTCGTACTCCCACGCAGTTGGGAAGCGAAGAGTGTGCAAAACAGAAAAATTACTATCTTAAACATTTCAAATATGTTGCGAGCACAAAGACGTGATTTATTTAATGAATATTTTTCAACTGCGTTTGTCTGTCTCCAACAAGCTCGTTTAATACCCATGCCCAAGTATGTTAGTAATAATGTGTGTTGTACTATATGGTTGATAAGACAGAAAACGACCCTAGATGGCCCAACTTCCCGTATTGTTGTTAATAAATATGTGCCTTTTCCAAAAATCGCAGATCTATCAAATGCTCGGTTCTACGGGGGGAAATGTAGTATTCAAAAAGTATGAAACATACATGAAAAACCCACTACGCAACCATACACACGTACATCTGTATATTGTTGTTAAATTATAAGATAGATATGTTTTCCAATTATCAATTTGATATGCTTAAAAATATAATTTTATATGAACAAAAATATCAATTTGATATGATTGAAATTACCAATTGAGATGCAAATATAAATGTAAAATGGCCACCAAGGGTTCCAAATTTAAAATGTTATATGTTTTTCAGTTCCAAAAACCAGCGGAATTCTTAGATTTTCTGGGGTTTTTTTTAATTAATTGCCTCTTGTTGATAGCTACATTTTAAACGTTAGTTTGTGAGCTGCAAAATTATTATTCAAAATTTTACGCTGTGAAAATATGTTTTGATACTAAAATAAAGAAAACGTGTTGCTTATAATTTTTTGTATTATATTGAATGAAACCACTGAAACATTTTTTTATGGATAAATAATGCAATTTTAACGTTTAGCTATTTTATAGCCAAATTTGAATCGATAGTACCCATCTCTGGCGGACACCAGTGTGACCATCAACCGCGGAAGACCTCGGCAATTTTCGTAGCTGTCAAGTGACGTATGGTGCTGTCGTGGCGTTCACTGCAGAGAGAAAGAAAGTCCCAGGTCGCCGAGTTGGATTGCCGCTGAGTTCCACCAATTTTACTGATTCCTCAATAAAAACCACACTAAAACACGACCAAGATGTCCCGTCAACTGTTCGCCATCTGCCTGATTGCCGCCGTTTGCGCGTCCGGAGTCTACGGCAGCTGCAAGGCCACCGTGAGCTCCTTCAGCACACAGGATGCCACGATTCTGACCCAGCTGGCCCATGTGGGCGAGTTCACGCTGCAGTGCAGCGGCTCGGCTCCCGCCAGCCTGTTCGCCGAGTTCCCCTGCGGCAAGGTGGTGCCGGTGGCCAAGGTGGGCGACGACAAGTACCAGGTAAGACAGTAATCCTCGCCAGAGGTCGTCCGAAAAAAACTAATTCTTGTCCCGCACTAGGTGAGCTGGGTGGAGGACATCAAGCAGGGCAGCAGCGGCAACGTTCAGGTGCGTCTCTTCGACGAGGATGGCTATGCCAATGTGCGCAAGGCCCAGCGTGATGGCGACAAGGTTTCCTCGGTGAAATCCCTGCTCGACATTTCCGTGCCCACCAAGGGTGCCTACAAGGGTCCCTGGATCAAGGCCGAGCTTCTCGCCGCCTTCCTAGTCGGCGGATTCGCTTACTTCGCCTTCACCACCAAGGGCAAAGTGCAGTCCTAAGAACGGATGCCTTAGTCATCGTTTCCTTGAATGAAATTCATTCGCACTAACATCATGTAGCATCAAATTGGCCGGGTCCCAGAGATTTTTCCACATTTTGTACACCTAAGCATCGGATCACCCGCCGCCCCAAAATAAACAGATCGAAAGACCAACCGGTGAAGTCTATTTGAGATTAATTTAATTTTAATTTAGAGATAACTTGTACGAATACTTTTAAACCTGTCCTGCGGAGGGCACCCCGTTCATGGTCGCCTCCTCGTCCGAGGAGATGTCGATCATGCTCTCCACTCGCGACGGCGACATCACATAAACAAAGTGCTCCGTGGAACCCTCGGGTCCAACTGGCGGCGGGAGTATAACCACGGAGCCATCCTGCGGCGGCGGTGGCGGAGTATCAATGCTGCAGTACTTGAGATTCCCGGCTCCTCCTCCTCCGCCCGAATCATCTGGCGGTGGCGCTCCCCCGTTGCAGTCAAAATTCTCCAGCTCCAGCTCCAAATCACTGACGATTCGCATGCAACGCATCTTGGCCAGCGACTGGAACTTCATGGGCATGGCACGCACCTGCCGCGCCAGACTCAGGAAGAACAGGGTATTGGCGTCCAGTTCCCGGTTGGCCTGCAGAACAGCGGACACGTCCCAATCGCTGGGGAAACGCGGATCACAGATCTTACGCGTTTTGGCGGGCGACGCCTGCTGTTGCTGCTGAATTTGTGGCATCTGCATCGGCTGCTGTGGCTGCATTTGTCCGGCATTTCCGCCCGAGCAGCTGAGATTTATGGCCGTGGTTTGCGGCGAAGGTTGCACTCTTCGCACCTTGGAGGCCGGTGGCGCTGACGGCGGTGGTGGCGGGGTGGGATTGCCCATGGGTAAATTAACGCCAGGACAGTTGCCATTCAAGCGATTGGCATTCTGCACTTGATTGGCCAGGTTCTGGAACAATCCCAGAGGTGTTCCAGCTGCCGCAGCGGCCGTTAGCTCCTTTTTAAAGTTATCCGCCGCCGCAAAGAGATGCGGTTCGATGATCAGGCAGCCCACATTGCTGTTGGGCCCGCTTCCAGAGCTGCAACCCGGCGGCGTGATCGTGGGTGGCAGCGGCAGTCCAGCGGCCACGGCCGCCGCCTTGAGCGTGGCCAGCGGGAACATTTGCTGGGCCAATCCGCCCACACCCAAGCCCATGGGCAGGTGGTTGGCCAGCGACGCCAGGGCATTGGCATTGGCCTTGCTGACAGCAGCTGCTGCGGCAGCGGCTGAGGATGCGGGTGAGATGGGCAGGGGCAGGACAACGGCGGAATTGCAGCCACTAGTGGCAGGTGGTGTCATTGAACTAAGCGGAGCCACTGCAGCACAGTTGAGACTCCCGGTGGCGCTGCCATTGCTATTGCTATTGTGAATTTGCGGTCCTGCGGATCCGGAAGCGCCTCCCGATCCTCCTCCTGTGCCGCCCAAATTGCTTCCCGGTGAGATCATATTCGGGGGCGTGGCCACGCCCAGACTGGATGTCAGGGCGGGCGCCGAAGTGCTGCTCAAGGCGGTCGTATAAGTATTAACCGTGTGCGTTCCAATGGACGAGCAACCCGCTGATGCAGTGGCAATCGTGATCTTCAATTCATCCTCGCCTCCATTGCTGGCCGCCTTGGCCAAAACTTGGTAGCCAAAATCGCACTCCGTGTCATCCTCGTCGTTGGATTTTCCATTACCGTTGGCGGAGTTTCTATAAGTGCAGTTTAGGGATCAGTTTGGTTAGGTTATTTCAGTAGGGTTCACTCACCTGCCCGGCCCCTGGAAGGGCTTAAGGAAATCCATGTGGTCTGCATGGGCCCAGTACTGGTACTTCTTGGACGTCTTGGTGCCCACGCGAAATGAGCGGAGATACTTTGTATAGCTGTCCCTTAGATTTTTCCATTTCCGTTTGGAGGCTTCTGCAAAACCATTGAAATAGGAAATGTTATTTTTTCTTCAATAATTGTTTATTTATCTTCTACAATTTGAGTTTGTGGATAAAATAAGTTTATAATCTCTTTTATACTGTTAAAAATTGGTGAAACTAGTTTTCTCATAATAAAAAATTAAAGTATTCAAAACTTTAAATTCAAGTTTAAAACCTCCAGAAGTGTGACCGCCTTTCAAGACGAACGAAATGCAGGTCTCCAGGGAACACAGCGTCAAAAATGGCATATTATTATCAGGAATTAAGTTCAGTCGAATTCGGAAATCCAAGCAAGTTGCAAGCGCTTTTTTCAAGGCAAATAAGCCAATTAAAGGATCCATTCTTGTGTTGGCATACACTGCAACGCAAAAGGAATTGCTAGTGCCAAGAAACTAAACCAAAATTCATTAAATCGCTGGTAAGTTGTTATCAGTACTTATAATTCTTGTGATTCCCCGAATTTCAAGGGACTTAATATACGCAATCAGCCTAATTGGCTAAAGTTAAGTTCTATATGTAGAAAGTATATGCAAATTATGCGTATAATCTTTTCTGGCAAAACGTTTCAAGTAAAGTTCTTGGAAACATAAGTCCCGTTTGAATGAAAGGGAAATGCAAGAGAAAAAAATTAATGCCGGCGATGCAATAATAACAAACGGAAGATGTTTATGTTTATGAGAGAGCGAAAGATAGAGAAACAAGTAGAGGCCAATACAGGGTGCTACAAGTTTAGAAGCCCAAGCAAAAAAAGAGGCATTTATTAGGATTAATAGAAAAATTGTATGTTTGTTAAGATTTTTACATATTCCATTAAAGTTTTATTTATTTTTAATTATTTGAAAGTGCAGCACAGGTGGTTGCTTGTTTTGGGCCAAAACTCGCACCTGGCAATACCGGGCGCAATGTTTTTGTTTTGAAAAGCTCTCGCCTGCCCACTCCCACTGCCGCCCCACCCCCGCCAACCCGTTCCCTTTCTCGCTCTCTCTCAGCATCAGAGAGCGCGCAGTTTTCGCTCTTGGACTGTTTTTGTTTGTTTTTTCTGCGTGCCAGTGTGTTTTCCTTTTTATTTTTTTTTTGTTGTTTCTGCTTCTCGCTGCAATTTGCCGACCGCACTCCAACACACACACACAAGCAAATACGTTTTCTATATACATATATGTACCAGCGTACGAAAAATATCAGGCCGGGCGGTTTGAGTTTGGCCGCTTTCAGGTACATATACATAGGTGGTATATATACGGTGTGGCAGTGTGAGTGGGTTCTACGTAATTCAATTTCCTGCGCCTCCTTGTTAGAGAGTGGGCGGGAGTGGGAGGGGGTAGGGTTGAACTATAACTAGGAAACCATCCAGGGAACCGCTAGTACTATTACCTACCCACTGAAAGACCTATCTCATCGGCGATTTGCGTCCACACCTTCAGCTTCACTTCGACGTTCTTGTAATCCGGATTGTGATTGTTGTACACCACATCGTACTTCTTGACGATCTCGATGAAATCGGAGGTGTTATCCGACGTGGTCGAGGACTCGCTGATTGCGCGCGCCACTTTCACATCCTTCATGCTAACGGTGCTTTGGCTAACGGTATCGCAAGCTCCTTATTTTTCGGGAGCCCTATGCTCTATGCCTATTGCCTTACGCTAACAGTACACAGAGAGCAAGAGTGGCAGGCAGAGAGAGACAGAGAGAGAGAGAGCAAACCAGAGAGCGAATCTGAATCTGCCAACCGTCCGACTACCGTTCTGTGTGCGACCGCTCCGGCAAACGTTGGACACTTGAATGAAACGACGACGACGACGACGCCGCCGCCGAGAGCTGCATGCACACACAAGTACGCTCCCCACTCCACCGCTCCCCCTGGCCGCACCGCCCCTGCCTGCCCTGCCCCTCCCCCCACCGCCCCCACCACCCGCCGCGCGCGCACACTCACAGACACACAGGCCAAACACACACACGCACACATGCATAGACGACAGCCCGAACCAACAACAACAAGAAGAGCAACAACAACAACAACAAAAGCGGGGCCCCAACAGCGAACGTCGTTGGAGGACGTGTAAAGAAGAACAAGAACAAGCAGGCGAGCTCATCATGATGAAAAAGAGACGGGGGAGGGGGGCGACATGGGCGTTCGCACCGCTCCAGCGCTAACCGCCCACCAGGGCAAAAACAACAAAAAAAAAAAAACAACAACCAGAGGGCTAGTTGCACTAGTGTTTTGTACGTATGTGTGTTTATAAAAATATATGTATGTTTTGCGGGTTGGATACAAAAACCAAGCGCGACAAAATTGCGATGCTGCCCGCACTTTGTGGCAGGCAAAATGTGCTGCAAAAGCAGCTTAAATGCATTTTTAAATGCATCACGAAGAAGAAACTGTTGATTATCACGTGCCGCCATCAAGCCAAGTTCAAGGTCATAGCATAAGCAAAGAAGTATCGAAAGGATATCATTTCGATGGAAATTGGCGAGGGGAGAGAGAGAGAGAGAGCTTCAAGCTATGCAAAAAGAGAGTGATCTTTGCTTATCCTTATCAGTTTGGCTCAAGAGAGCTTTTGGTACCGCTAGTATAGAGCAGCTTGACGAGAGAGAGAGCCAGTGGAGAGAGGGGAGGGGTAGAGTGATTTCGAGAAAGGGGTGGTGAGGAGGTGGGTGGAGGAGAGCAGGATGAGCAAAACATAAGAGTGGGCGAGCCAGCCCAGGGGCGTATGTGGAGTGCATTTAAAAGGGGTTTTAAACCTTTTGTTCGTGAAAAGACTAAGCAACAAACTTATTCAAGGGATTTTAAGTTGTTATAAGGTTTAAATTATAGTAGAAACTTAAGGCAATTTTAATATGGGTGGGCGGAGGGATATAATGTTTAAAAACAAAACACCTACGTTTATTTTAACCCATTTTAAAGGGGAGCTTCATATCTGTAGTTGAACCCCCTTTTAGACCCCCTTGGATCCGCTTCTGGCTCAGCGAAGTGGCTCCATCGATCCGTCTCTTTCAGGTCCCCTTTCCCCCAAGGCCTCCCGTCCTCTTCTTCTTTTCCTGCTGTTGCGACTCTGGTTTTGTTGTTGCGAACCTACGACCAGTTAACTTACCTACCGCTTTGGCTCCTTCCAAACTAACACACACACACACTTTGGCGAATATTTAGCCAGGCGACGACGTCGGCGCCTGTATGTGTGTGTTTGTGCGCTTTGGCTGCGTGTGTACGTTTGTATCTCTTCAGCTTGTGCGGGTTTTTTTGTTGCTTTTATTATAAGTATTTTTTCGCTTTTCTCTCGTCTCGCCTCGTCTCTTTGCCCGCCCTCGCCATCGCCCTCTTTCCCTCCCTCTTCCCTCTTTTTGCCTCTCTGCCCGCCCCCACTCGCACTCGCAGCACCGACGTCTCTGTGCCCCGTCCCTCTCGCTCTTTTGGCACAAGTCCTGGCGGCCGGCTCTTGCTCTCCCCCTCTGCCTCTTCAGCGCCCCCTCCCCCTTTGCATCCTCATCCCCCTCCCTCTCGCACCCACAGCTCCCGGTTTGCCAGCTCCAAACGTCATCATCGTCGCCATCATCATCATTATCATCAACAGCCAGCCCCCAAACAGCAGCAGCAGCAACAAGAACAACAACAAAGGCAGCAGCAACAGCAGCATTTCGTGGAATGGAGAAGGGGAGTGGGGAGGGGAGGGGAGGGGTCGGGCGGGTAGTGGGTCGCTGGGCGTTTTGGCGTTCGACGTCGAAGGCCTGGCTGTCTGTATGTATGGGTGTGTGTGGGCCGTTCGTTGCCTGTAAGTATGTGTGTGTGTGAGTTTGCTGCTGTGTGTAGCTGTGCCGCAAAAAGAGAGTGGGGGAGATTGGGGCTGGAAGGGGGGTGTTGTGGGGCTGCCTGGAAGGGGGCGGGCAATGGGCTTTGGTCTATGCCATCAGCAAGCTGGAACGGAGCGCTGGGGGAGGGGGGCGGAGAGCGGCCTACCGCCGCTGGTGGAGCTCTGTTGTTGTTGTTGCTGCTGTAGGTTTTATTTGTTGTAGCTGCCGTTGCTGTGCCGTTGTTGTTGTTGTTGTTGCCTTTCGCAAATCGATAAACGATGTCCGGACTGCGGAGTAGGCGAACGCTTTGCGTGTGCACATATGTATGTATATATATGTATGTGTGTGTATATACGGACGCCTCTATATACAAAACATTCAACTATATAACCATATATAATACACAATCATTGGTGTGCGTTTACATAATGTAGGCGATTTTTATATGAGCGCCTAACGGAGTTTTGATGCAATCTGCAGCCAATACATATTTACTTACTTGTGCACCACCTGATGACCGATGACCCCCCAGGAACTATTTCGTATTTTGTGTTGACCCAACCATTTGGCATATTTGCAACATTGATTAAAGCCCAAATACAAGTTTCCAAAATGCGCACTTTAAGGAATGCTTCTATGAATAATTGCATTATCCTTGACTAATTTGTATCTGTTTAATGTTCTCCACTAAAGCATAAACTGCTGGATCTACAAGCACTCGTAATACTTTTATAGTTACCTCTAACTAGATTATACATCTCTATATTTTCATAATATCCTTTTGTATCTTCGGAAAACTACTAATATATCAAAATTTAAAATCTTCAGAACCAATAAAATTCCTAAAGGTATATTCTACAATATTATATGGTCATCCGATTTTGATTTAAGCAACAGATCATACAGAAGACAACCGAAAAAGTTGTTGTATGTAACATTCAAAATTCTTATTCATAACTCAAATTAGTTCACTAAAAATAAGAATCCTTTTATATTTTCATAGAGTCTTAAAGTAAAAACAAATATGAGTTCCACCTTTGAACAACATTTGGAACAGGTTGTCGCTGACCTTTACGGCTACTCGAACCATTGTGATTTCGCCGTCGTCCGGGATTTTATACTGGACAAAATAGTGATGCAGAATAATTTGCTGACAACCACATGCAAGGTTGAAAGCATAAATTTTGGTATGAAATATAACAATAACATTAGATACAAATGTAATTCTGTGCTTTGTAGGCAGCAGAGCTCTAGGAATCCAGAACTGTGAAAGCGATTACGACGTGCTGATATTGCTCGAGTTTCCCTCTTATAAAGATATTATCGTACGCCCGGATCAACATCGTCCGGGGATGGTGCATTTGGACTTCAAAAATATGTCATTCAACAGTTTTACGGAGGACACGCTACTGGATAATCGTTGGTACCTCAAGCGCGAAGAGGTGCAAACATTGATGCAGTGCATCCTGATGAATGCCCACGGTCGCACGCTGACGGGCAGGCACCACGATTATTACACACTGCGGTACCACCGCAAACCAAATTGCCACACCATCACCGCGGAATCGAAAAGCCATGTGTTCTCCATCGACTTTGTGCCAGCGATCAAGATCCACTTCGATGGATGCGACTGGGAAGGAGTACCCAAATTCTCGCCAGGACCGAAACGGTCAAACGGATGCACCTTTATGATGGGTGCCATTAAAAGCGAGATACATTTCTTTAATGAGAGCGGTAAGAATATCAAAGAAGCCCTATTGTTGCTAAGGGCACTGTGCGAGGCAAAGGACCTGCCTAAGATTCGCAACTACCATTTGGTTTCCTTGGCCCTCGACCTAGTCCACAGGGCCCTCGACCTAGTCCTTTGTTTTTGAAAGCATTCATGTGTCGTTATCAGTGTTTTTTGATATATTCATTTTTACCAGGTTGGTTTGGTCGCAAATTTTGTTACGTTTTGAGTATGCTCGTTGTATGACTAGTACATAAGATCTCTCTATTGTACTTTAACTTTTATTACATTTGGAGTTGGGGCTTCTAAGAAATCATCAGGAAGAAATTGTTAAAATCAGATTGATTTATGGATAATAAAGACAAACATATTTTATTTACTGCATTTAATCCATGTGAGTAATGGGACCCATCGGCCCAACAATGTCGACATCTTTGCCCGATGTTAGCTGGCGATCCTTGATCTGCTGTTGCTGGAATAGCAGCTGTACCAGGATAATCACATAGTTGGCCATGCCGTTGTACACCTGTTTTGAGGGTTCATTCAGAAGGATTATGGTGGTTTGACCCCGGGTCAGGTCAGATTACCCACCATATAAATTGTAGAAACATTAAGTTCTGTTGTGCTGCCAACCAGTGCCGCCTGACGATTGTGCATGCGCCAGTGCTGAAAGTCCTCCGTCTGCCGGTGGGCCACATCCTGACCAGGAAAGTATCTGGAGTAGTTGCTCAACATCTGCATACAGTTCCGTTTCTGGGGAGGAACAAGAGGCTCAAGTATAGACATCTACCTAAGGAAACAGCTAACCCACCTCTCGCTGGAGCAAATACCCATAGGTGCTGGTGATGACCACTTTGTAAGTGTGTATGGCCACGTGGAACAGCATGAAGGCGTACTCCAGGTCCCAGGGTTCTCGGTCCAGCAGCTTTTGGCAAATGACATACACGAAGCAGGTCATGATGGTGAAGTCGTAGAAGAGCCCAGCTGCGGCGGCAAACCCAAACACTCCATTCAGCTCCGCCAGAAGAAAAGAGCAGCGCTTGGACATGTCAAACAGGAATGCAATCTTCTCGTGAACCTCTCGATTTCCATCGGCTTGATAAAGTTGTTCGAGCAGCTGCTGCACCAGTCGTAGGCGCACCCGCAGAAAGTCCATGATTCCGATGTGAACAAAGCCCACCAATCCCACGGAACTGGTCAGCAGAGTGTAGGTAAGAGCCAACACCATGGTGGACGGTATGCCGCAGGTGCAACGCGCCGTATCGAAGATCAGTGAGATGGAGAAGGAGAAATAGCAAGAGCCGACGATCACAGTGCCATACCAATACTTCAGTCGAGAGCGTAGGTAGTTCCACTTGACATAAGGAAATACTTCCAGGACAGACCCATCAAACTCCTGCATGCTGGCTAAGAGTTTGAGGTGCCTGCTCCTTTTCGAATCCAGCGACAGGCAGTACTCCACATAGGTGATGGAGCAGCTGAGACACTCCCAGATAAAAATCGCCTTGACCAGCGGGCTAAGGTGTCCAAACATGGCAGACGACATCTCGGGATCCCTGAGTTTCACCAACACGCTGCCAAGGAAGCAGTTAACCAAGAAGAATCGCGCGCACAGCGCATAAGCTACCGTCCACCTTTTTGAGACTGCCCCTCCTCGACTGGGGCTCCTCACCCGGATAGAGACCAATCCCCAGTAGAACAGCAAGCTGTACATATTTCCGTAGCAATAAACAAAGCCATCGTCGCGCTGCATTGTCTGAGTAACTTGAATTTGGACTGGCCAGAGCCGTACAGAGCTATTTATTCCCGCGCAGGGGTTATAATTATTGATTACACATAGATATGATCGGACTAATTGAATACATCGTTTTGGCCGCCTCTACATGTCTGGTTGTTATACACATTGAAACCCATCTTTACACAAACGTGAACTGGCGTGCTTTACTACGGGAATTCGAGTTGGCGGTGGTATTGTTGGCGGAGCTGTTGGAGTTGGGTGCAGTGCGTCGCAGCGCCTTCTGCAGGACATGGGCGTCCGCCGGCTCGATGCGCTTGTAGTATTGCTCCTTGGTGTCCACGATCTCGAAGCCAAACTTCTTGTAGAATTCGATGGCTCCGTCGTTGTTGATTTGAACATGTCTAAAATGATTGATTAATAAAAGTAAATGAAAGGTTTTGGAATATTTGCGGTGTAAACCAACATGCTAACATAAACATTTGAGAAAGTAAATATTTTTACAGGTAATTTTTGAACTTTTTCTTAATCTTCACTTAAAAAAGAATTTGTAAAGTAAAATTTAATTCCCGTTGCTGGTTAAGATAATTGGAGAAACTAGATAAAAATCAATATTGATGTGCTTAAGCCGGAAAAATTAATTAAGTTCGAAATCATTAATGTTGTTATCACATAACAGAGTTTCTCAATCTTTGATTTTGCTCAAAAAATATTCTTATCTTTTGAAGAGAAAAACGAGCATATTCTGAATGGAAGCTAGATAATTAGTTGGTTTGGCTAAGATGAAAACCCATTTTTTAAGTTCCCAATTAAAGATAAACGTAAACTACTGATTCGCCCCCAAGTTTTCCAGCTTTTTCGGTAGTACCCGAGTAAAAACGATAAGTTTTCTTACAGAAAAATGCTGTCAAAGTTTCCGTCCTTCTCGGCAAAGTTCATGATGTGCTCGAACATGACGGTGCCGATGCCCAACCGGCGGTACGGGGACAGGCATCCCAGGGTCATGATGTACAGACGCCGCTGGTTCTCAGTGGTGTCGATGCGACAGCAGACGGCGCCCACGACAATGTCGTTGTAGTAGGCCAATTTGGCCAGTTCGCCGGCCTCCAGGACGTCCACGTAGAACTTGTCGTTGTAGGAGACCGGAAACACTACGGTGTTGAGCTTCTTAAGCTGCTTGATGTTGTGGGGCGTCACATCACCCAGTTCGATGCTGTTCCTGCAGGAGGGAAAGGGCAAGGAGATGGGTTAGCAAGGGCCAAGCGACACTTTTAGGTTATGATTCCGGGGCAGTTCCCGCCGACACAATCCTCCAGTCGGTCGCCATGGACGCCCACTCACCTGGTCATGGTGTTCGTACTGTTCCTGTTACTTTAGCAACGCGCTTTGCGCCTGTAAATTCTAATAGAAAAATGTGTTTTAAGCGCCACAGCTGTTCTGATTGTCCAGGTTGCTGGCCGCTGGTTATCGTTATCGATTGCTGCAGCCGGCCACAGTGCAGACCCAAACAGCTATTAATCGAAAAAAATGTCTATTAACTTCTAGCTAGATTTTAGAGTTCAAAAGTAGACAGCCAAATATGTATTTAAATGAACTTATTTGTGTTATTAGAAGCTTAAGAGATATCTTGCTTTCAATATAATATACTTAGAATGTGGTAACTGAAGACGGCAATCTGTTTCAGATAACCTCTCTATTCCATTTTAAAAAAATTTATTTTTTTGTTTTATTTATTTTGTGAAATTTAAAAAAAATATAGTAATTCTAACTACTTGTATTATTTAATTTGTTTTATGCTAAGTAAGTACACACTTACAACTTTTAAAATTGAAATCGATTTTTGCCATGGATGAGGCGCAAACGCGGTTATGAGAAATCCTACTACGCATTTTGCTATCGAAAAAAGAAAACAATCAGCGCTTTAGTTTCTTCGTGTTTCCAAGTTTCTTGAGTGCCAAATGAATCCAAACATGAACATGATGCCCATGTCGGGACCACAGATGATGCAGGTGATGCAGTCCTCGCCCTCGGGACCTCCGGGACCCGTGCAGCACCAGCAGCAACAACAGCCGCAACCGCTGCAGCAGCAGCAGCAGCAGGCGGAAAAACTGGACAACATTTCCAGGGTGAAGAGTTTGCTAGGACCGCTGCGGGAATCGATGTTCCTCACCATCCGGTCGAGCGCCTTCACGCTGCAACAGAACAATCTGGCGGACAACTTGAAGAGGGACACGGGAGCCCACCATGTGCCACGGTTCGACAAGCACCTGGAAGACTTCTACGCCTGCTGCGACCAGATCGAGATCCACTTGAAGACGGCGATGCAGTGCCTCCAGCAGCAGAACTCCTCCAATCACTATCTCCCTGGCCCGGTGACGCCCATGCGCATGGAGACCTTTATGCCGGATAACGCCGGTCCCATTCCGTATCCCACCTACTTGAATACTGTCCGGGTTCACGTGCAGTCGGCCAAGGACATACACGACACCCTGATCAGCGCAGCGCAAAACATTTCCCAGGCTGATTGATAGTTGTAGTGGCATTAATATTTGCCAAGTCTAGGCTTAAGTTCAAAATAAAAAGTACTGATATATAAGAAGAGTATGGTTTTTGTATTTGTAAGCAATATACATTTTTTCGGGGAAATGTAAAAGCTTACCCAGAATTTATCCCGAAGTGTTCCGTGGCACCCGTATATGGTAAAGAACTCGGGAACCCTTGGATCAACAATTCTTAAATCGGCATGATCTGAAACCGAATATTTGTACCTTCCCAAGAACAGCGATGGTAAAAGATGGTAGTATGTAGTATATGACAGTATGGTAGTATGACAGTATATTTAAATCTGTCTGCCAGACAACACGATTTCTGAGAGATCTTGTTTTTAGGCTTTGAGTTAATTTATTAATTAATTTAGGATTTCTTAAATGAGTTTACAAATAGCATCTCCCCCTAGAACAATAAGCAGTGGGAACACACTGCTACGGCTGCGCTACTGCGCCGCCAGTGAGAACGCACTGAAAAGTTTCGATAGGCAACCGTCGGACGTGTCACAATTAGAACGCAAAAGCAAAACACAGCAAAGCCGCACATTTATTAACAACAAGAGAAGCGGTAAGCCCACAAATCCTTGTAAAACTAACAATAAATAGGTAATTATGTACTCTATTCAATTCATAGCTCAAAAAAACAAAAGAAAAAATGGCAGATGAACAACCCAATCTTGTTGCTGGACACCCACCTGCATGTAAGTGCATTTCCATTGGTGTGCGTGAGTGCAGGCGTATTTTGATTTTTTTCCATTAAGACCATTCCAATAAGAAATCTTCTAATTGCCCCGCTGGCAATTAATAATGCAACCACAATCCTATCAATTGCCGCAATACCTACGGCCTTATCAGTATCTTAACCTGTTTCGGCCAAGGCTGATAAGTAAACAAACAACCCGAACACACGCACACACAAAGGCATGGCTTCCAAAAATATATTTTTCACTTTTTGCTGACGTCAGATGAACATCGACATTAAATTTTGTCGATACCCTCCGCATGGAGTATTGTAGTTTTGGTCAGAAGTTTGTAACGCAGTTAGGGATATTTGCCGATTCCATAATATGGACAAGCATTCTTGATTAATATAGACTTGTCCGCCTGTTTCTACACCATTTGCAGGATCCGTTTTAAAGCTGTTCCAATAAAATTGTGTTTTAAAAGTATTTATCATATTATACAGTTCATTTTACGGATGTATAATCATTTGATAAAATTTTAGGAATAAGTGTAATTAGTTTTACCCCTAGCTAACGAATCACCGCGTTTATTTTGCAGTGCCAGTAAGGGTTTAACTACTTTGGATCGCAGAGTTTAGTTTCCTCATCTCGTCTTAAAATTATGTTTTATTTAAAATTTCAGTGAAGGCAGGTGGTATGCGAATTGTGCAGCACAAGGCGCCCACGGCAGAGCGTGCGCCCAAGGATGCCGAGGACTGTACTGGATTGACAGTGAGTTCTGGACATAAATAGTATAATGATAGCCAAAAATAACCTTCTTTCGACCCTCAGCAACCCATTGCCGTGAACTCGGGATCTGTGAGCGGTGCCCCCGTCAAGGGCAACACTGACTTTACGCCAGCCTCTGCCCAGGTGGCTCACTCTCCTAAGCCACCGGCTGCGGTGCAGCAGAAGCCCCTGAACCACATCCAGCAGCCACGCAAGTGATGCGGACTCTCGACGGCAAACTATTATCATTATCCTAACTCCTTGATCTTTTGTTGAAATTCCATAAGTCCCTCAATGGTATTGAAATCGCGTGCGAGAGCGATATTATCTTTATATGCATTTGCTACTGCATTCCATTAATGAATAATGGTGTTTCTCTGAGTTAATATTTTGTAATAAACTGTATCCTTTTTTGTAGAAGTGAATACTTTGGTTACGGAGTTGAGGTCTTTTATGAATTTATTTTAGCCATTACAGCTATTCAGTTTTCCTTGCACTATTTTTGGGATCCTTAACTTTTTTAAGCTGCTGAAAAATCTTTTTATTTTAAAATGTTGCTAATTTTTAAGGTAATACGTATTATTAAAAAATATGTTTACTATTTTGAAAATTGCGAATCAAAAACAAGTTAAAATTCTTATAATGCAGATGCCTATTACGACGCGATTTTTATAGATATCATTATCTTCATTAAAGATATCATTACTTTTTGTAAGATGAAATGAATGCCCCTTATAATTCCCAAGTGCTTTTTCTGCGCAGGGTGCGTATAAATAGGGAAATTTGAATGGAACCTAATGCCCCACTGAACTTCGGTGGTCCGGGGTGCGGACTTCAAATCCGTAGTCGATTAGCGTCGAAGTGGTTCGATTCCACCTGGGGGGCGATTAATAAAACTTGCGCTTATTTTGTTTTTCAGCATGCTTTTTATTTTTAAAAACCACTTTATATGGCATTGGCTGCCTTGACGATCCAGGGTCGCAGCACAGCTATATTGGCATAGACACCGGGATAGTTTTCGTCCGCACACCGATAGCCCCAGGATACGATGCCCACCAGCTGGCTATTGGCCACCAAAGGACCTCCAGAATCGCCTGTGCAGGCATCCGAATCAGTGCTTGCGGCGCAAATCGTTTCCTCGCCTACAAAGTCCGCACCGTAGCCAAACTTCTGGGAGGCACAATCACTGCGATCAATGATCTGGAGCTGGGCCTTTTGAAGGGTGTCGGCGTAGGCTCCATTGTCCGTATAACCCCAACCCGTGACAGTGGCTGTCGATCCGCCCAGTGGACTCTGCGTGGCCAGGTTGATGGCTCTGGTGGAGAGACCAAAGGTCAGTGCAGTGGACAGGCGTAGAACGGCAATGTCGTAGTGCAGGAAACGGGAATCAAATTGTTCGTGGACTCTGTACGCCGCCACGGGAACCAAGGTGCCACCATAGTTGTGGTGCTGTGCCCCAACTCGCACCTTCATCAGGGTCACGGACTTCTCATACAGACAGTGTGCGGCGGTGATGACGATCTCCTTGCTGTAGATGACTCCTCCGCACTCGTGGCGAGCACTGATCTGAATGGACACCTGCCAGGGGGCGTTGCGTAGCACCTGCTCACTTCCGCCCACAATCCGTCCATTGGTCTCCACATCTGCCGCTGTTCCGAGGAACAGAAAGACCAACACCGTACCCGCTAGCCAGTAAACTGCCATTCCGAAAGCCAAGAGCAAACTGTTGTTCTCTGTCCATGAAACCCCTTCATGTTCCCGACTGGCTTGTAAAACTTAATCGCCGGCTAATAGGATCTTATCGCTGGTATTATCGATACTGACGGGTGGATTTGGTCTAATCTTAACCAGCTCTTCTTTTCCGATAGCAAAGCCTGTAACCCAAGCAACCCTCGCTAAACAAATTCATATCCCAGTACGAAAAGACTTAAAATATCTTTTTTAATAGAGGAAAAGATCATGGAGGATTGGAAGATAACGTCGGAGGAGCTCATCCGTCTGCGGGAAAGCTGCCTGCAGTGCATCCGGGATGGGGAACTCTACGAGCTGCGCAATGATGCGAAACTACGGGCTGTTTATAGCACCCAGACCTACGAGGAGTTCAAGTGAGTACCAAGAATTGAAGGGGAGAATTTTCGCTTAAGCCAAATGCCATTAGGGACATAGTGGACGCAGCTCATCTCCGTCCAGTGTCCAGGAGCGATAAGGTCAATGCGCAGACGAAGAACCGCCTTTGGAACTCGGCCGCCCTCGATTGATTGACTGATTGACTGATTGACCAATAAAGATGAAAGCACAGAGCTATAATCGGGAAATTCGTTTTATTTCGCAAAGTTTTTAGACGTTGCTGTTGATCCAGGAGTGGAGAGCAGCGACATCGGAGTAGACACCGGGGTAGTTGGCGTAAGCGCAACCGTATCCCCAGGAGACGACACCAACAAGGACTCCACCGGAGACCAGTGGGCCGCCGGAGTCACCCTGGCAGGCATCCTTGCCGCTGGCAGCAGCGCAGATCATGGTGCTCCTGATCTCGCTACCATATCCGTAGGAGGAGGAGGCGCACTGCGACAGACCGACAATGTTCACGTTCACGTACTGCAGCTGGGAGGGGATGGAGCTGGATCCGTAGGACTGGGTGCCCCAGCCGGAGACGGAGGCAGCAGCGCCGTTGGCGGGGTTGGAGGTAGCCAGGCCGATGGCCTTGATGGTGGAGCTGAAGCTCAGGGCGGAGCTCAGACGGATGACGGCGATGTCGTTGACCATGGTGTTGGCGTTGTAGCCCTCGTGGTTCTTGAAGGAGGCAACCTTGGAGACGACGCCACCGGAGCTCCAGTAGCTGGATCCAGCGCGGACCTGCAGGTTGGAGGCGGACACGGACTGCAGGCAGTGAGCGGCGGTTAAGATGTAGTACTCGGAAATGATGGATCCACCGCAGGAGTGGCTACCACTGCGCTGCAGGGAGATCTGCCAGGGGAAGCTGCTGATGGTGGTGGCAACACCTCCGACAATACGACCATCCAACTGGGGCAGGAGTCCCTCGGGGACGGTGCCACCCAGGGCGCAGGCAACGGCAGACAACAAGATCACGAACTTCAGCATGGTGCGAATCCAATGAGTTGCTTCTGAAATGGACACCCCTTTTATAGGAGGTTCCTATCTCTCGCCAGCGCATTAATCAGAACTTTAAATTATTTTTATCACTTGCTTGTCAGAAAAACCCAAAATAAGTCCGTTAAAGTGACCGGCAGAACCTCCCCAACTGATTGGTTCCGCGAATATTATTTGAAATCAATATTAATACGCAATTGTTTAGGCACGCTTCTAAAAAGGGTTCATCAAGAGTTCTATACTCACAGTAGTGTCCAACGTCCAAAAAACGTACACTGATTAAATTCGACTTTACTTATTGTACTTTACTTATTGTAGAGTAAAAGGGTATATTGTATTCTTAGGAAAGTATGTAACATGCAGAAGGAAGCGTTTCCGAACTTAGAAAGTACGTATTGTGAAAGTGTGCGAATGGAATTGAGATCATTCATTTACAATCTTCCAAGAAAAAGTACGGTCGTACTAAAAGTGTAATTATGTAAAGAAATGTGTTATAACAATATGTTCTATTAGCTTTATAATTTTGAAACGGACTACCAATTTAATCGTAAAATATTTTCCTTATCGATTTTTGTTCAAGGATCACTCACGAAATTGACACGCGACCATATAAAGCTGATTAAATTCCGCGCTAAGCCACAACTTAAGATCAAAATCTCTATCGCCCACTTCAAAATGTTTCATTCGCAAGACTCAAAAAACCCATTCAACAATTATCGGAGAAAGTGAAGGGTGTGGACTAAGGGGCAGCAAAAGTCGAAAATAAATTGTGTATTGTCAGCATTATATAATAACTTTACTTAAAAAGTTATCAATTACTCATTATATTAAAGTGTAAATCAGTTTAATTTCAATCTCTGGTAGTTAGAGTACATACTTTTGTTAATATAATGAAATTATAAACGTTACATTTTGAATTTATATGCGTCCATTCTCTCACATTGACAATCGTTACGGAAACTTTTTACAAAGGATGCACCAACGAAAGTTTTTATCAGATTAAAATATAATGAAATATATGGAACAGTGTGTGGGTTTTGAAATTCCACGAATACGAATAAAATATACACAAAAAAACTCCTTATCAATTAAAGGTGGTTTATTCACCGTTCGCGCCCTCAAATTAGCCAGAAAATTAAAGGTTAATAAGGAGCGTTGACTTATCCAAGATATTTATTGGGAATTGACGAGATATGACTTTCTTTTCAATTTGAAGCTTTAAGCTTTTCTATATACTCTTATAATGTAAACAGATGGAACAATTTATTTTAAACGAAGATTGCAATTTTAATTTAAACAAAAAAAGATTATAGTTTCATTTTATGAATGGGCGGTGGTACCAAGCGCTGTGCAAGCATCTCTAGAATCTGGATGCCTAATCCCCAACTATCTTGCTTTTAAAGATTCCGAGATTTCTGCGTTTATACGGCCGGAAGGACAGACGGACATGGCTAGTTTGACTCTGCTTGTGATAATGTTCAAGAATATATAAACGTTTCAGGGTCGGAAACGATATTGGAGACAATTTGCTGTCCCAATCTACAGAAGCAAAGGTTTACAAAGTACAGTTTTAACTTTTCAACTACGCAAATTTTTTCACCCAAATTTTATTTCTCTTTTGATTAAGAATTGCGCGACTTTGGAGTGGAGGAATATATGTCGGTCACTCTATCGGCTTCATTTTGGGTTTTTTCTGACAAGCAAGTGATAAAAATAATTTAAAGTTCTGATTAATGCGCTAGCGGAAGATAGGAACCCCCTATAAAAGGGGTGTCCATTTCAGAAGCAACTCATTGGATTCGCACCATGCTGAAGTTCGTGATCTTGTTGTCTGCCGTTGCCTGCGCCCTGGGTGGCACCGTCCCCGAGGGACTCCTGCCCCAGTTGGATGGTCGTATTGTCGGAGGTGTTGCCACCACCATCAGCAGCTTCCCCTGGCAGATCTCCCTGCAGCGCAGTGGTAGCCACTCCTGCGGTGGATCCATCATTTCCGAGTACTACATCTTAACCGCCGCTCACTGCCTGCAGTCCGTGTCCGCCTCCAACCTGCAGGTCCGCGCTGGATCCAGCTACTGGAGCTCCGGTGGCGTCGTCTCCAAGGTTGCCTCCTTCAAGAACCACGAGGGCTACAACGCCAACACCATGGTCAACGACATCGCCGTCATCCGTCTGAGCTCCGCCCTGAGCTTCAGCTCCACCATCAAGGCCATCGGCCTGGCTACCTCCAACCCCGCCAACGGCGCTGCTGCCTCCGTCTCCGGCTGGGGCACCCAGTCCTACGGATCCAGCTCCATCCCCTCCCAGCTGCAGTACGTGAACGTGAACATTGTCGGTCTGTCGCAGTGCGCCTCCTCCTCCTACGGATATGGTAGCGAGATCAGGAGCACCATGATCTGCGCTGCTGCCAGCGGCAAGGATGCCTGCCAGGGTGACTCCGGCGGCCCACTGGTCTCCGGTGGAGTCCTTGTTGGTGTCGTCTCCTGGGGATACGGTTGCGCTTACGCCAACTACCCCGGTGTCTACTCCGATGTCGCTGCTCTCCACTCCTGGATCAACAGCAACGTCTAAAAACTTTGCGAAATAAAACGAATTTCCCGATTATAGCTCTGTGCTTTCATCTTTATTGGTCAATCAGTCAATCAGTCAATCAATCACGGGCGGCCGAGTTCCAAAGGCGGTTCTTCGTCTGCGCATTGACCTTATCGCTCCTGGACACTGGACGGAGTTGAGCTGCGTCCACTATGTCCCTAATGGCATTTGGCTTAAGCGAAAATTCTCCCCTTCAATTCTTGGTACTCACTTGAACTCCTCGTAGGTCTGGGTGCTATAAACAGCCCGTAGTTTCGCATCATTGCGCAGCTCGTAGAGTTCTCCATCCCGGATGCACTGCAGGCAGCTTTCCCGCAGACGGATGAGCTCCTCCGACGTTATCTTCCAATCCTCCATGATCTTTTCCTCTATTAAAAATGTTATTTTACGTTTCTTCGTTCAGAAAAATTATTTGTTTAGCGAGGGTTGCCTGGGTAACTGACTTTGCTAGTGGAAATATTCAGTATCGATAATAAATTCAAGAGTATAGCCCGAATTTATTTTACAATATCCTTTAAGAAATGCCTCATTATTTCATTTGAAATGTATAGGATTTTAACGCCTGTTGATATGCTTTATTTTCGAACCACGTAGGCAATGACCTGTAAGCAAGAACCACATTGTTTCTACTACGACTATAGCGTTCTCTCTTGTTTTAGTCTGCATGTGATATCGCAACTCCCAGGTGATACATTTTTTTTTAGATCTCGATATCTATACGACAAACGGACAAGGCTAGATCGACTAGACTAGTATATAAGAATATACATATTTTCTAGGGTCGGAAACGATTTCTTCTATTTGTTACAAACTTGCCGTATATATACGAATTCCAACATAAAAACCAAAATTAACTTAATAGGGAATCAGAATCACCAGAATGACCAACAACATTTTTTAACGGGGACTTTACCTGCCCGAGAATTGTTAGTCGGGCCCTGAGAAACTAGCCCTAATAGGTGTTTCTCATTCATAATCTATTCAACCCATACAGTTTACTTATACTTAACGAGTAATACAACAGGAATATTTGTATGTCATCTGACTTATAGCTACGCTCTCTTTTTAGTAAGACCCGAAAGACATCAAAAACTGTGTATCACCTAGAAAATTATAACCTAACAAAGACATTCTTAACCAAAACTAGAATGTTTTACACTGCCCCCAATAGGTTAAATAGTTTAGAAAGAACAAAAAGCCATTTAAGGCTTTCAAGAATGATCTTTTGTATAAAAATAACGGACCTCAGTTTATGTTCGCATATGATTTTATTAGCAGAATGCTTAGGCGTTGTTGATCACCCAGGAGCGGAGAGCAGCAACATCGGCATAGACACCGGGATAGTTGCTGGCAGCGCAACCGTATCCCCAGGAGACGACACCAACGAGGACTCCACCGGAGACCAGTGGGCCGCCGGAGTCACCCTGGCAGGAATCCTTGCCGCTGGCAGCAGCGCAGATCATGGAGCTCTTGATCTGGCTACCGTAGCTGTAGCTGGAGGATGCGCACCTGCTCTGGCTGACGATGTTCACGTTGACGTACTGCAGCTGGGAGGGGATGGAGCTGGATCCGGAGGACTGGGTGCCCCAGCCGGAGACGGAGGCAGCAGCGCCATTGGCGGGGTTGGAGCTAGCCAGACCGATGGCCTTGATGGTGGAGCTGAAGCTCAGGGAGCTGCTCAGCTTGATGATGGCGATGTCGTTGACCATGGTGTTGGCGTTGTAACCCTCGTGGTTCCTGAAGTAGGATACCTTGGCGACGACTCCGCCGGAGCTCCAGTAGCTGGATCCAGCGCGGATCTGCAGGGAGGAGGCGGACACGGACTGCAGGCAGTGGGCGGCGGTGACGATCACATTGGACGAGTAGACGGATCCACCGCAGGAGTGGCTGCCACTGCGCTGCAGGGAGATCTGCCAGGGGAAGCTGCTGATGGTGGTGGCCGAACCGCCGACAATGCGACCGTCCAACTGGGGCAGGAGACCCTCGGGAATGGTGCCACCAAGGGCGCAGGCCACGGCGGACAACAGGATCAGGAACTTCAGCATGGTGCAGATCGAATGAGTACCCTTTGAATCGGAAAGTGTGCTTTTATAGGGCTCGCTATCGAGAAGGGCGTTTAATCAATGGACAAGTGAGATCCCTCGTGGCCCAAGTGGATAACCAGGTGGAGTGGCCGCTGGCTGATAAGCTAATTACTTCTCGGTATTGGCTGGTCATATCGGTGGAGAAAGTGACGCAACGATTATGCTAGAGCTATCGCTGTCAATCAAATGGAAATCTTCGCTTCGGGGATTGTATATAAGGGGTCTTGATCCGTGGATCAGCATACAACCGATTAAAATGTTGAGATTTGCGGTACTCCTCTCCGTTCTGGCCTGCGCCTTGGCCGGTACCATTCCCGATGGCCTGCTGCCCCAGTTGGATGGACGCATCGTCGGTGGCTATGAGACCAGCATCGATGCCCATCCCTACCAGGTGTCCCTGCAGCGCTCCGGCTCCCACTTCTGCGGTGGATCCATCTATTCCCACGACATCGTCATCACCGCTGCCCACTGTCTGCAGTCGATCGAGGCCAAGGATCTGAAGATTCGCGTGGGCAGCACCTACTGGCGCTCCGGCGGCAGTGTCCACTCCGTCCGCGCCTTCCGCAACCACGAGGGCTACAACTCGCGCACCATGGTCAACGACATTGCCATCATCCGCATCGAGTCCGACCTGAGCTTCCGCTCCAGCATCCGCGAGATCCGCATCGCTGATTCCAATCCTCGTGAGGGCGCCACTGCCGTTGTTTCCGGATGGGGCACCACCGAGTCCGGCGGCTCCACCATTCCCGACCATCTGCTGGCCGTCGACCTGGAAATCGTCGATGTGTCGCGCTGCCGCTCTAGCGAGTTCGGCTACGGTAGAAAGATTAAGGACACCATGATCTGCGCCTACTCCCCCCACAAGGACGCCTGCCAGGGTGACTCCGGTGGCCCACTGGTGTCCGGAGATCGTCTCGTGGGTGTCGTCTCCTGGGGCTACGGCTGCGGTGATGTAAGGTACCCTGGTGTCTACGCCGATGTTGCCCACTTCCATGAGTGGATCGAGAGGACCGCCGAGGAGGTGTAAAGTCAGACAAACACTTGAAATAAATCGCAATTGAAACAGCTTTGGTATCTCTAATTCGCATTCGGCCAAATGGCGTCGCATGTGTAAGCCCTTAGACATGAAGTCAGATAAGACCCGTCGGCAGGGGCAGTATATATAAGGTTGGTTCGGCGGCATGTAACCAAGCACTTGTTAGCAACGCTCACCATGCTGAAGATCGTGATCCTGTTGTCCGCCGTGGTCTGCGCCCTGGGAGGCACCGTTCCCGAGGGTCTCCTGCCCCAGTTGGACGGTCGCATTGTCGGCGGCTCGGCCACCACCATCAGCAGCTTCCCCTGGCAGATCTCCCTGCAGCGCAGTGGCAGCCACTCCTGCGGTGGATCCATCTACTCCAGCAACATCATCGTGACCGCCGCCCACTGTCTGCAATCCGTGTCCGCTTCCGTCCTGCAGGTCCGCGCTGGATCCACCTACTGGAGCTCCGGCGGCGTCGTCGCCAAGGTTGCCTCCTTCAGGAACCACGAGGGATACAACGCCAACACCATGGTCAACGACATCGCCGTCATCCGTCTGAGCTCCTCCCTGAGCTTCAGCTCCAACGTCAAGGCCATCGGCCTGGCCACCTACAACCCAGCCAACGGAGCCAGCGCCGCCGTTTCCGGTTGGGGCACCCTGTCCTCCGGATCCAGCTCCATCCCCTCCCAGCTGCAGTACGTGAACGTGAACATCGTCAGCCAGTCGCAGTGCTCTTCCTCCAGCTACGGTTATGGTAGCCAGATCAGGAACACCATGATCTGCGCTGCTGCCAGCGGCAAGGATGCCTGCCAGGGTGACTCCGGTGGCCCTCTGGTCTCCGGTGGAGTCCTCGTTGGTGTCGTCTCCTGGGGATACGGTTGCGCCTACTCCAACTACCCCGGTGTTTATGCCGATGTTGCTGTGCTCCGCTCCTGGGTGATCAGCACTGCCAACAGCATTTAAGCGGATAACCCTTGGGTTGGATTAACAAAGTCCTTCAATAAAACGTTGCAATACAGAACATAATACCTTTATAGTTGGTGGGCATTGTCTTGTTCTTAAAATGTTTTTAAACTGGAAAGTGGGTCCTAAAGAAAAAATTTTACAACTACCTAGATGTATCTAGCAACCAAGTTTAGAATTCCCGATCATAGAACCAGTGAGTTAAGGGAGTAAACCACAATGATATTTCAACTTAACGATTAACCGATAGATCTTATAGTGCACTGGGACTAAAAGCCTATACTCGTATATCAAAACTTTCTACAAAAACTTACAAGAGAAGCATTTCATGACCAACATGTATAGATATTTTTCTTTTCGTAGATTTTTCTGATTCAGTGACTATTGGGTTTAAATATTCAACCTTAAGACATTGCAGAAGTAGTAAATCAATTTCCAAATTGCAAAAAATTGGAAGACTAGAATATCTTGACTATATTATCAAATGCAAACCTTATTACACCTTCCGTATTATTGAATAGATAATAAAGAATTGGTTCTTGAAGTTGCTCACGTCACAGGTCTTATCTTTTTTAAAGTTCACGGGTATTCACATTTGATAGCTCGACGAGCCTTTTGCGATTTCCCCTGAATTCAATGGTCTCAAGTGGCTTAGGGTAAACATTTGCCAGGACAGATGTATCTTATCAGCTGGGAGTGCATCGCGTGGCTTTAGTTCCACTCCATCTTCCATTGATAAGTTGAGTGATGGTCTGGACAGGTGCGGCAAGATTAATTAACCGCAAAATAAGGGTATTGATAAGATTGCACAATTTTGGAAACTGGAAGTCGAACGTTTTACTGAACCATGACAAGTAAATATAAAGTTTCATGAATTGACCGCAGTTTTTTCCATAACATTTTTAAATCAAATGCTCCTATTGCAAATCAATTTGCAATTTGTAATCTTTTAATTTCTCGATGATAACGTTGTTTATAGAAAAGTTCGGTTATCAATTTATTTTTTTAAGTGCCTTCAATTTGTGGAAACTTGCGGTTGATGTTCGCCATTTCGTTCATATAGCCACCCCTATGTTTGAGGGGTATTTCCAGTATGACATTGCTTTGGTAATGAGCCATTAAAAATTATCCGCGGGTGATATAACCAACTTTTGGGAATTCCGGGTCATAAGAAGTACCTTTCCTGATTCGAAACTGTAATAAAAATATTTTATATTAATGTGCAATTTCCAGTTAACCCAAATTAAGTAAAGGAGTGCCATGCGTAACACTCATCCGACCACTTAGACATTGTGTACCTTTAAGTTTTATTGCCATAAGTGAAGGAATCACTTCCGAACCTGTAAAGTGTGAACAATGTGATTTTGTTAAAACTCAAATACCAATTAAGACATATAGCTTTAGGATCATAGCACTTATCGAAATGGCACAGTCTAATTGGTGCCATCTCTTGGTCGTTAAATAGTAAAGTTGAATATAATAAGGGTGTGTCTTCTTCAAAGCTCACCTAATCACCTAGACAAGGTCAAAACATGACGACGAGGCTATTCTATATCTAATAACCCCCGTTGAAGTGCCGACTTCCAAGTTTTGACTGGTGCTCCACATTTCAAGGGCCTTCTTTGATTGATAGCAAGACCCGTTTGATAAGAGTCTTCCAGTGCCGGGTATGCTAATTCCCCGGATCAAAAGATCGACCGATAGTGTCAGTTGCCCACTCGATGATCGACCATGATCGCAGGTTATAAATGTTGGCTGTATCTCCAAGATTGTTCAGTGTTTTTCCAGAATGCGGGAACTAGTGGTTCTTTGCCTGGCTGTGGAATCCGTTTTCGCCGGCACCCTTCGAGCGTGATGGTCGCATTGTAGACCGCGAGGATACTTCTATCCGAGCTCATCCCTACCAGGTTTAGCTGCAGACCACTTTCTGCAAGGAATGAAGGCCTCCAAGGTGTTCTTGCGACGACCTGGTGTCTACACCGATGTGCCCGCTGTGCGGTGTTGGATCCTGAAATCAGCCGAAAATTTGTAGATATTTCTAATAAATTATAAGCATACTTTCGGGGATTTTACAGAAATTCAAAAAGCTCACCACAATTTCGTTATTACTAATAACATTGTTATGGCTGATATTGTTATGATTTTCTAACATATATCTACCATGTTTTTCTTTGAAAATTTGTATAAAAATGCAACATTTTTCTGAATCTTTAGAACTATACAAAGAAAATCTATCTAAAACTTAAAAGTTATGCACACACATAGTTTTCTCTTTCTTTAGAAAAGCTGTACTTTTTATTTACGCTTCACTTTCTTATTCTTTTTTAAGTAGCAATCAAATGTTGTATTGATCCGATAATACTCGAATAAGGCTAAATGATTGGTTATCGGATCGGGACAATGTCATCATTCTTAGTCAGCTGGGGTTTTTTTAAGCTTACGACAGAACGAATTCTAGAGAAACGCTACTGTTCTCCGATGGCCATCTTATCGGTGTTAGACCGAAAGCAATTTATTGACCAGTTCGCGATATGGCGAAAGCTTCTCGTTGTTTTTAAAAAAGCAAAATGTGCTGATTTAGTCACACGTCGATCAACGAAATGAACAAAGTTATATTACGGATTTGTGCGGTACTGCTCGTGCTGGGGATTTCCGCCGTGGTGGCCCAACCAGATGGAAGGATTGTTGGCGGTGCAGATACCTCCAGTTACTATACCAAATATGTGGTGCAGCTGCGCAGGCGCAGTTCTTCGAGTAGCTCCTATGCCCAGACCTGTGGTGGCTGCATCCTGGATAATGTGACCATAGCAACCGCGGCACATTGTGTCTACAATCGCGAGGCGGAGAACTTCCTAGTGGTGGCCGGAGATGCTAGCCTTGGTGGCATGAATGGTGTGGTGGTGCGAGTTACGAAATTGATTCCCCACCAGCTCTACAACGCCTCAATCACGGATAATGACATTGCCCTCGTTATCGTGGACCCCCCTCTGCCTTTGGCCACCTATGACACCATGGAAGCCCTTGAAATCGCCTCGACTCAACCTGCTGTGGGTGCCCAGGCCACCATTAGCGGTTGGGGTTACACTAAGGAGAATGGCCTGTCCTCCAATCAGCTTCAGCAGATTAATGTTCCCGTTGTGGATTCCGCAAAGTGCCAGGAGGCCTACTACTGGCGACCCATCAGTGATGGAATGCTGTGTGCTGGTGTCCAGGAGGGCGGCAAGGATGCCTGTCAGGGAGACTCCGGAGGTCCACTCGTTGTGGCCAACAAACTCGCTGGCATTGTTTCCTGGGGAGAGGGATGTGCCCGTCCCAACTATCCCGGAGTCTATGCTAATGTGGCTTACTTTAAGGACTGGATAGCCGAACAGCGAGCTTCTTATGCAACATGAATTTAATGTTATAATATTAAATAAAAACAAATTGGAATATATTACTGTGCTGAAAATGTTTTCTTCCTTCATACTTATCTATAATAACAGTCTTTATTATTGTTTTGCGTTGCGAACTTATATAATATCATATAAACTGCAGTTATCGAATCATATACACGTTCAGTAATAAACTCTGTTCTGGGAATAATGACCAACAAGTCCAAACTTCAAGTTTCTAAAAAATATATATCTCTGAAATGTTCTTTATTTTTTTTTTGCGTTTTCAAATCATTTTTAATAAAGATATCTTTGAATGAAAAACATTAAAAATTTGTGCTTAAATATTTAAAAATATGGAGAACTTCCAAATCATATTTTATTAGGAAATCCTTGAAATATTCAAAAATCAAAATATTGGCATTTTTAAGAACCAAAGCTGTAAAAACACTAAAAATTTGAGCTTTAATATTTAAGAAAGTGTAGAGCTCTTAACATTTCAATGGGATATATTGCAATATAGTTTCTGGTTAAAAAACATGTGCTTGCATATAGGCTTTAACAAAATTTAGTACCCACCAACAGTTAAAAAAAATTAATATAATATTTTAAAACCGAAAAACCAATCCCAAACATGTTGCCCAATGTTATAGTAGTTGACCATAAAGCCTAATCGCTTGTAGTTTCGAATGACCGGGCATATCCAGAGTAAAATTTATGGTCTATATGGTCGGGTAGACCGTTAGATAAGCCGTCCAGTCGCCGGCCAAGAAGTTAGTTCCTTCAGTTCTCGATTCTGCGTGGCTTTGCAAACATGTCGCGCTCTTGGTTGGTTTGCCTTTCGGCCCTTCTCGCCTGCCTGGTGGCCCTTACGCAGGGTCTTCCCCTCCAGGAGGATCAGGACGAGAAGAGCGTGCCCGACGGTCGCATTGTGGGTGGCTATGTGACGGACATTGCCCAGGTTCCGTACCAGATTTCCCTGCGCTACAAGGCCCTTAGCACGCCGGAGAATCCCTACCGTCATCGCTGCGGTGGTTCCATTATAAGCGAAACTGAGGTCGTGACGGCGGCGCACTGTGTCATCGGCACGGTGGCAAGTCAGTTCAAGGTGATTGCCGGATCAAACTATCAAACTGGTTCCGATGGCGTTATTACCAACGTCAAGGGTATCTATATGCACCAGGAGTATTACTCGGGAGCGGCCTACAACAACGATATCGCCATTCTCGTTGTGGATCCCCCACTACCACTCAATAACTTCACCATCAAGGCCATCAAGTTGGCCTCAGAGCCACCGCTAGAAGGAACGATCAGCAAGATCAGCGGCTGGGGAACCACTTCCCCCGGTGGCTACTCCTCGAATCTTCTCCTCGCCGTCGATGTGCCGATCGTGAGCAACGAACTGTGTGATCAGGACTACGAGGACTTTATCGATGAGACCTACCACATCACTCCAGTCATGCTGTGCGCCGGAAAGCGGGGAGTCGGTGGTGCGGATGCCTGCCAGGGTGATTCCGGAGGACCCTTGGTGGTGCGGGATGAGCTCTATGGCGTCGTGTCCTGGGGCAACAGCTGCGCCCTGGCCACCCATCCCGGCGTCTATGCCAATGTCGCTACCCTGAGGTCTTGGATCGATGCCATTAGGGCAGAGCTGCAATAGAATTACATCACCATTCCAATTTTGTAAATAAACTGGCCTTCTTAGCCACGTGCCTTGGGATTTTCCAAATCGAACAGTTTATTATTACTTTTTACCAGACGTAATCGTCTTAAACATTGATTAGATCAACCTTGGCCAGGTGGATTGAGATTAAGTAACTTCCAATAGATCGAAGCCAAATCATGGTGGAAGGCCCCAAAAGTATGCAATGTCTTTTAATATTAAAAAGAGTTGGGTGATTGATTTTTAGAGTGGACCAAATTTCAGACAAAATGTTACATGTGGGGAATTCTTTGTTATACAAAGTATTTATAGTGTCATAAATATTTGGCATTCTGATAATGGTCAAAATAGATTGGTCTATAAAACTATTATGGATTAAAAATGAATCTTAATGGACCCATCACTCTTAAAAAGTGTTTCCTTTCAAAAAGAGTAAAGAGCTTAAGAGAAATCTAAAGCTTTGGATACTTAGAGATTAACGCAGAGAGTCCACCAACAAAGTGGTAATCGCCTCTGGAACGACACTATCTTGGTCGGACCCTGTGTTCACATTGCTATCACAAGTTATCTCGAGCACCGACCATTAAGTTAATCGATATGGTCATTGGATGCCGCCCGGTGGGTTGAAAATTGGCAATCCATAATCAGTTCGATAGGAACCTCAGGCTCGTGCAAATCGTCGGAAAGGATCAGGACCATGTGTATCCCGCTACTGCTGCTGGCCATTGGGTTCTCATCCATTTTATCCATTGATGGACTGACCCAACCGGAGGGCAGGATTATTAATGGCACTACGGTGGACATAGCCCGTCATCCGTATCTGGTCTCCATTCGGTATCGCCGGGATGAGGAGTCGAGCTACAAGCACGAGTGTGCTGGAGTCATCATCTCGGAGCAGGCATTGCTCACCAGTGCCCAGTGCATTGTTGACTTACCCGAGGGCACTAAGCTTCTGGCTGTGGCTGGAGCTAATACCCGCAATGGAACCGATGGATTTATTTACCCCGTTGCCAACTGGACCCATCATCCGAACTACGATCCTATCACAGTGGACAATGATATCGGCGTCCTCCTGCTGGACACTCCCTTGAACCTCACGTACTTTGGAATCAACTCAATTGCCATTCGACCGGAGCGTCCGGCAGTGGGTCGTTTGGCCACAGTGGCCGGATGGGGCTATCGGGAGGAGTGGGGTCCCTCCAGCTACAACCTGGAGCAGACCGAAGTTCCTGTCGTAAGCGCAGAGCAGTGCATCCAGATCTATGGCACGGGTGAGGTTACTGAAAGGATGATCTGTGCGGGCTTTGTGACCCAGGGAGGCAGTGACGCCTGTCAAGGAGACACCGGTGGACCTCTGGTCATCGATGGCCAGCTGGTGGGTCTGGTGTCCTGGGGTCGCGGATGCGCCCGACCCAACTACCCCACCGTCTACTGCTACGTGGCCAGTTTTGTGGATTGGATCGAGGAGACCATAGCAGCTGCTGGAGCGCAATAAACATTGGCATTTTCGCGGCAATCGATACGCTATCTTCAAGTGGCTACCGCCCGGATAGAGCTACCTAATTCAATAAAAAACCGTAATCAAACAAACAATATACTATGTTATCGCCTGTATTGGTAATCTCCTTATGTAATTTTGGAGGTATTAAAAAACAGTTCGGTGTTATGTGAAACCAGAGGAAGTTAGGACTTTACAGAAAGTCAATTTTGCCCACATCCTTGTTGGCCTCAATGGTCTCCTGCAGCCAATCGCGAACATCCGGAACGGAGCAGTAAACACCGGGGTACCTCTCCCGGGCACAGCCCGTTCCCCAGGAGACAATGCCCAGCAGTTCGTTCTTGTAGATCAGCGGACCACCGGAATCGCCCTGGCAGGCATCCTTTCCGCCGCCGGTGACCCCGGCGCAGAGCATCCGACTGGTCAGCAGGATGGAGTAGGAGCTCTTGCACTGCGTATTCTCCACCACATTCACGCTGACCTCCTGGAGGACGTCGGAGACGGTGCCACCCTCGCTGGTGGTTCCCCAGCCGGTCACCGTTACGGGTGTATCGTGATCCGGACGCTCCTTGGCCAACTCAATGGGTTGTACGGCGTCGTTGAACTTAAACTCTCCATCCAAAATCAATATGGCCGCATCGTAATCGTTGTTCAGGGTGCGATACTTCGGATGAATGATGAACTCACGCACAGCCAACTCCTGCTGGGGACCCGTGGCATTCAAGATATTCGAGGAGCCAGCCACAATGGTAAGGTTTGCCGGTCCATCCAGGGTATTCACACAATGGGCCGCACTGATGATTATGTTTGGTGTGGCAACAGAGCCACCGCATCGGTGACTTCCCCTGTACCTCATCGAGATTTGATGCGGATAGTGGGTGATGTTCGTGTCCTGTCCACCGACAATACGTCCATCGAGCCGAGGGATTGTGGCCTCGTCATTTCGGGGAATAGGATCTGCCAGGGAGCAGCTCACTCCGAGCAACAGGAACGCAACCAATATCCGTGACATTTTCGACTAACTGAACTGTAAAGTAGCGCTATGCGTAGATTTATAGAATAGCCTTATCTATCGGCTGTAGATTGCGGTTGGATTGGCCATTACTCGGTAATCTAACGATAGTTGCCGCAATCAAGCAACAGACATGGACAATGATCATAAATCTTGGTTAAAATTCGTTCTGGCTTTTTCCTTATGTACGGTTTCTCTTTTCCAGGCATGACCTTGCAAGTTGTTCAAGTCAGTTGATAAACCTATCATTAGACATCTCGGTTTTCTTATTCCCAATCATTGATTTTCAGTAGCTTTCACTCACTATCGCTTTCTAAGAATATTGATAAGTACCTATGCCTTTTACAGTTACGGTTTTCAGAAAGAAACATTAGATTGATTACTCAAAAGTAGGCTACATTAGAATAAAAACTTTCGTATAAATATAACTTTTCAATTCCGATAAAGTAAACTTTTTGTTTAGTCTAACATAGGTCGAAGTTTTATTGCGATAACTTAATTTTAAGCCATTTACACTGGGACTAACACTAAGATTGCACATTTCCGGCCCAAGACTGCTTACGTTTATCACAATACGCATCCGTTACGATACTACACGATATAATATGATGATTGATTGCACTTAGACTTCTTAGGGCTTGGGTTTGTTTCTATTCCGATATTCTGTTGGTACCTGCACTTTGCGTATTGGATGCAGTTTCCAAGGGTTAACCTCCTTATAAATAATAATATTTACCAGCTAGCTTAGATCTATCAAAATTGCACCTTGTGGTTTGGCAAGAATCTCAGAGTTATTGCACTGATTGTTGCTATATTGCGTTACTTAGTCTTAGAATGTAAGTCTTTCGTCTGCTTTCGATATTGCACATCCCTAAAAACTAATTTTCCATTAGGCGATACTTATTCTAACTCTTCCTTATCATCTTGTAGAGCACGGAGTGCGTTTCTATGCTCTCCGCCCCGGACTCCCACATGTCCTCCGCGTTGGTCTCCTCGTCCGTTTCCGAGGATCCGCAGCAGGTGCTGTGTCCGCGTCCATTTTCATCCGAGGAATAGGACGACATGGTGGTGGTGCTACCCCGCACATTTCGCTCCTGGGAATTCGTTTGGGAGTGGGAACGAGTGAGAGTCCTATCGGAATCCGCATCGCTGAGATCGCCTGGAACCACTGCCATGTTCTCCGGCGATCGACGACTATGACCAGGGGAAACCATGTGCTCGAGGTCTTCGAAACGATTGTCGTTTGGTCCGCTCTCCTCTTCGTTGTCCTCGATGGTGTCCACCCGTATGATCTGTCCCCGACCGGACATCATCTTAAAGTTGTACCGATCGTAGACATTTCGCTTGTACAGCTCCGTGGAATCGGTGCTCATATAGCCGCTGTCCAGTTGTCCGAAACGCTGTTCGTAATACGTCTGGCTACCGGGTTGTCCCATTCCAGCCGACTGAGCAGCATCCTCGATGATGGAGGCGATGCCGTCATCCTCCAGAAAACCGGAGGCATTTTTGCTGCCATACGTTGGCGCTGGACTCTGGCTGGGACTGAACTTATTGGCCGCCATGGTCACAAACTTTCGCCAAGCATTCTTCAAATCCTTGGCCTTCTTGGCGCGATCCTTCAGTCCGATGGCAATCTGCATTCCAGCCGTGATTTGGGCCTGTTCGATCTCGCAGCGGTAGACGGTTTGTACGTTTCCGCCGGAAGTAGCACTTCCAGAACTACTGGCCGCCCGCTGGGGATAGGCAATGCCCACGGGCACTCCTGCATTCCGATACATCTCCTTGGTGCGCTCTGAAAGATGACCACTGCTCCGATTGGAACGGGAGCTAATGGACAAGGCATCGAACTGGGCGAGATCCACCACCTCCTTGAGGTTCTTATTGCCGCTGCTGAACTCCGGCTCGGTGGTCACGTCCTTGGGTGAGTCTGGACCACCTTTCGAGGCCTCCTCCCGCTGACTCTTCCGCCGATTGAGATACTTGGTCAGACTGTAGTCGTTGCGCAGGCTGTTGATCTTCTTATTGTATATCCCTTCGTAGTCCTCTTCCGGTGATTTACCACTGACTTTGGCAGTCTTGGAACCTTTTGTATGGGTTCTCTCCTCAGTGGTCGCCGATATAGCACTGGACATGGTGTTGTTGCACGAGTTCTCGAATTCCGAGATCCCAGTGACCTCTGTGATTTCACTGTGCAGGCTGTAGGCATCTTCCTCTTGGGCTCCCGAATGCTCCGATGAGTTTGGCGGCGGTGGTGGCAGTGGTCGCTTACCATGCACCAGTGGTGGACAGTAATGCTGATTGGCCTTGGGTCGGGCAGGAGGAGGAGGCTTATCCGACGGCTTGGGTGATGAAATCGTGATGGTGGTCTTGTTCACCTTTGTCACATCCACCACCGAGTGGGTGGGTGAGGTCTCCATGAGGCGTTGGCGACGAGAGTGCTTGGCCTCCAGGGTTAGAATCCTACCCTCTTCTTCTGGTGTCTGTGGCACTTTCTTCTCGCACTTGATGTTCTCCTGGACGATCAGCGGTGACTCATAGATCTCCCTCAAGTTCCGAAATGAGTTACTGGATCGCAGGATAAAGGAGGCGGTCCTTGGCTTAATGGCCTGACTGGGGGCAGGACTCAACTGGCGACTTAAATCGGGCAAGGAGTTGATCTGACTGAAGTCCGTGTCCATTGGCTTGTGGCCATCCCAGGCTGAAATGTCGCAAAAGCTCTGCTTCTTGGGCTTGCGATCTAGGGTGTCCGGCTCGAATTGATCGCTATCCGTGCGCTCCAGATCGGAGGGGGGCTCGTGCTCCACCTCGATGGTCATGCTGCCCCGAAAGGGGGTGTCGTACTTGATGCGAGCCGCCGCCTCCTTTTGCCTCTGTTGCTGTTGCCCAGGATGTGGATGCTGGTGCTTCGCAGCCAGACGCTTCTTCATCTCGCCCTCCTTGCGAAATCCGTCCAGGCGATCGTAGACGGTGTGACTGATCTCCATTTCCTCCTCGAGTGGCAGAGCTGTGCTCAAACTGGGACTCAGCTGGGAACTCACATCGGAGGATGGTGAACTGGAGGAATGAGAGCTCTTGCGCTTATTAGGCTCAAGACGTTCCAGGCTATCCGTCTCGTAGTCCACAATCAGATATTGCGGGGACTTTCTTCGATAAATCGGAGAATCTGGTTGGAACTGTTTGAGGGATTTGCGGCTGAGGGAGCTATAATCCGGAGTGGGCACCGATGGAATGCTGCTCTGTGTGCTGCTATAGATGTCCTTGATCCGCTTCTCAATGGTGCTATCATAATCGGGCGTTGGGATATGCGCAGTATACTCCCGTTTCAGGGAATCGTAGATAACCTCCGCCGGCTTCATGTTCCTCAACATATTGTAGTGCTGCCGGTCGAAGGAGGTTAGCGAGGTGGGCGTCGAGTTGGCGGCGGCGAACTGTTCCAGGACCTCGCTGCGCTTCCTCAGCGACTTGGAGCGACTGGAGGCACTGCGTAAGGACCCCGCTGGTGAGTCGGCCAGCATGAACTTGGGATTGTTGTAGATTTCCCCACCAGTCTCTGCAAATCCATAGACATTGGCAGCCACGGAAAAGGCGGAGAAGCCCTCGTAAGACCCGCCCACGGATGTCTTCGGTTGGGTAGGCGACTGTTCCGGACTGTTTTTACCGGGGCTACGACTGGACTGCATACCAGGAGGCAGACCTGGCGAGTTGGACTTCCCAGAACCTTCTTCTGTTTTAGATTTCTGCATAGGAGGCGGCGGTGGTTTCTCCTTGGGTGCAGTTATACCCTTTCTCAGGGAGCCCTTATTGGGCGATCCGGATGCCTTCTTTGCAGTCGTCGGTGGAGCAGGTCTGTCGAGGGTCTTTTGAGCCGGAGTCGCATCGGAATTGGGTACACTTTGCAGCCATTGCTCAATGCTGTTCCGCTTGTCGCCCATTCCCTTGGTCGCCAAACTTTGCTGCAGCGGAATGTTGAACATGGTGGGTGAACTGGAACTGGAATCCGGGTGCAGCTCCTCGGGAATTATGTTCAGAGAGGGTTGATATCGCTTCGAGGCCATCTTGTACTTGGCAATGGCGATTACCTCGCGAATCTTCTGCAGAAACTCGATGGCAGCTTGAGGCGGTTCCTGGAAAAGAGCAACAAAAGGTTATAGATATGTAAATTAATATTTATGGATTACCCTTTCAATAATCGATTTGTTTTGTTTTCAATATTTAGAAAAATTATTTTTTTAACTTAGCAAATATGAGACTGAAATATATTAAACCTTGTAAGACTAAAATATTGTTCAAAATATTTTAAATTAAATCTAGTTTTCCAAAAATAAATTCCTTATTTAGGGTCATAACTTGGTTCTAAATTTAGTTTTAATAAATGTAGCTTACCGCCAGTAAATGAGGCTCAAAATAGGCCGGATTGAAGTAGAGCTTCTTGCGCACATTTCCACTGACCATGGCACGCAGATTCTCCAGCTTTTCCTCGGTCATGAGTTCATCAATGACGGCCACATTTTCAGCGGGCAGGCACTCGTTATCCTGCAGGAAGTCATCCACATCCATTGCCGCATTATCCGCACCACCCGCTGGTTTTGGTGACTTACTAAGCTGTGGATGCACCAGCACAGATGTCTGTAAAAAATTACATATTGATCCCCAATTTGTAGAATTATTATATCAACGCACCTTGATCTTTTCCTCCATTTCGCACTCAGAGTTCGAGTTCGAAATATCGCTGGCAAAACCGGAGTTGTGCTCTCTTTCGCTCAGCTGGGGGAAATGTTGCAGCAAGGGATTATTTTTCACAATACCCATATCCTCCTTGAGGCTGCCGATACTGGTGCGAGTATTGGACTCATTCCCATTACCCAGACCCATGCTATTGGATGAGTATATACTACCGACCCGGCTAAAAGGCGCTCCATAGGTTACTTGATCGTTTTTGGGATAGTTGATATCATTCGTCAGGTTATCTAGAGAATGCCGAGAATTGTGTCGCTTTCGCTTTTTCATGTAAAGGTATAGAAACACTGAGGCCACATAGATGAGGCCCAAGAGCAGACTGCAGATGCCAATGACGACATACTCCCGCATGGTCATTCCATCGGAAGTGGAGGCCAAAGTTGTGGAGTTGGCTGGTTGAAAGAAGACCTCGGGAACGTCTGTTTTGGAATGTTATGAGTTACACCTTTGTACATAAGATTAGGATTTAATAGACTTACTGTGGGCATATTTTACGGGACTGCCATTCACCCGGAAGGCAACACAGGGCGAATGAACATTTCTGGGAGGCATGAGTGGTTCGCCCTTCACGTGACTACTAGCATTCATTGCCACCGTCATATCGCGACACACCAGATGCACCACAATTAGGCGACCCTGCATTTTCTGGCGAAGATCGGCTTCTCCCAACCACAAGAGGAAGCTGCGTCCCTCATCCCGGAACATTCGAAATGGGTAGTCGGTGTCTATGGGATTCCGCAGATCCGACCAGCCATTGGAACCCAGATACTGGGCGCCGGTTACAGCGCAAACGGGTGTGTGAATGCCTTTGAAAAAATGTATCATTATTCGCTTATCTTATTAAGTCCGATCTTAAATATTTATATTAAGCAGAAATAAAATATATTAAATTAAATACAAACAAACACCTCTTTACAAAAGACTCAAAGACTTTCACAAATTAAAATAACAATAATAGTCTGAATACATGAGCTGTCAATTGGCTAATAAAATATGGATATTTATTGAAACCAGTAACTTAAAACCAGTACATAAATAACTTTACCGTTTAAATTAAATCTAAATCTTTGAAAATAATACTCTTTTGTTTGTCAACAAATCTTGTCAACAAGAAATTTTGTCTTATAAAATATAAATATTTAAAGGAAGCTATTCCCTTCAACCAGTAAACTCTTCACTACTTCTTCGATTTTCCTAACTGAAAGTGTTAGATATGATCCAAATATGGAACCAATTACTTACTGGCAAAGCTGATCTCCCTGCTGGGATAGATGATCTGACCCTTGAGCGGCAGGAAGACAAAGGGTATCTTTTCCGAGGAGGAACCACTCACGAAAGGCGACAGGGAGCACTCTGTAACAATGGGTGGAGAAATGGGAAACGATTAGGTGTTTGAGGTGTCTGAGGTTGTGGGAAAGTACGCTCAAAATGTCTGCGATAACGATCGGCGCTTATCAATTACGAGTCGGAATCGGTAGTGAAACTACATATTTGCCTTGTTGTTTTTCCGGCCAGCCCGGCTCTTACTTTCTTGGTCCGACATGGAGAGTCCGATTCCAATGCCAATTCCAATTCCGATCTTCGAGTCGGATTCCAGGCCCGAGTTAGACCCCGAAATGGCACCAGTATGAGATTGTTTATGCTGGCAGACGACGAAAGACGGGCGAAAGTTTCCTTTCATTCATTAGCAGCGGGGAAACAAGCGATTTGTTCAATAATAATAACATTTTTTCCCTCTTTGCGTCACGTTTCGTTTTCATTCTGCAGCCCTGCACAATTTCAGTGGCTGTTATTACAGCATTTCTTTCGTTCGGTTGGGACTTTTCAATTTTTTTTTCTTTATTTTTCTTCAGTTGGGCAACCATTGTGCTCGGATATGACAAAACAATGGATGGATATGGATGGTGTTTCACATGTGGGAGCGACTCCCACCGCGAAATGGAGCACACAATTTGGCTTGGAATTGGTGGAAGGCTTCCGCAATGCACACACACACACACACACTCACCATGGATGTCGTCCACGCAGATGCCCAGATCCTCCCGATAGGCCCTTTGATAGGGAAGACATCGACAGGTGCATCCGGCTTCGCCACTCCCATCTAGGTTCTCCATTTGGCCACGACCCCTTTGCATCTTGAGGCGGCGGGTCAGAAGCTCCATTTGACCGCCGGCCAGAGAGGAGGTCGCCGGATTGAGTCCGTCTGTGGATTGGGGGATTTTCTTGGATTATGACAGGCACCCATTACCATGGTTATCCACTACTTACCGTTGCCTTGACCGCTTCCATCGCCGGTCAGACGCACCAGCGATGCTGTGCCGCTCGAGAGTCCGATGCAGGTGTCCGCATTGCAGGCACTGCTCAAACCTGCGTAGAGAAAACATTAAGATGGATTGAGTCGGGACTTCACAACATCTCCAGCCGATTGACGGCTAATCAGACCCCACCGGACCGGACCGGGCCAGGCCTTACTGGCAAAATTAATGCTGCTGTCAGCGGATGAGCCACGAAAAAAACCACCGCATCATCCAGCCGAAGATGCCACATGCCAAGGCAACTGTTCGATGGCAGTGACACTGGCCATGCATTTGAAAAAATAAGCAAGTCTTTGGTACTTCATTCATATACGTACAATTATCTGGTTAAGTAAGAAAGATTTCAGAATGCTTGCACCACCATTAAAATCTATTTAAGAAAATAACAAGGTAAATGCCATGAAATATCATTTTAACAGTGCTATTTTGGCATTATATTACTGGTTCTTTAACAAACCAATATGAATATGCAGGTTGTGCTTTTAATTCCAAAATATAAAGGTTAAAGAGGCGTTTTCTCGACCTCTAAATAGGATAAACTATTTAAACGTAAGTTACTTCTAACCTATATCAAATATATTCTAAGTGAACTGACTGATTTGTCAAGAACTTTTTAACGGAATGTTACAATAAAACATAATACAAAATAAGTATATAATAAATATCCTATTATTGTGGGATGGCAAACTGGAAAGATGTATTCTTGTTGTCATCTCTTATAATTTTAGTTAAGCAATAACAATAACAGAAAGCATTTTAAAGTGTTATTAATGAGAAAAAGGGTGCTATATCTTAAGAGATGTTACCACATAACCATTAAACTACATATTCATCATCTACAAGGCAGTTTATTTTTCTAGAACGAACTTTATGCTGGAGATAAACCATGAATATGTTAATATGTGCGCAGCGCATTTAATGTGCTTTCACTTAACAGTTAAGAATAAACCTAACCCATTAAACAAATTGAACAGTTATTGCCTAATAAAATTAATCTAAAATAGATTTTAAGAGCCATTTACACCCACTGACATTGATTTTCTAACTGACTTTAATGGGAATTTCCTAAATCAGTTAGGGAATCATTGAATACCATCCCCCTTTGTAGTATGGCAATCCCCCTGATTCCAAGTGTATAACTCACCGCTCGTGTGGAAGGTATCGCCGTCGTGCTGTCGTGTCAGATTGATGAGCTGCCCGCTGGTCTGCTGCAGTTCCTCCAGCAGCAGGCTGGCCGGCATCGGTGGACCCTCGCCGAGATCTTCGTTGGCATAGTGGTTCCTCACCCTCGGATGTGGGGGCGGGGGTCGGGGTGCCGAGGTGGGCGTGGCAGGCGGGAGGCGGATGAAAGTGAGCAGAAGGAGCAGCGGTAAGGATTGGAGCCGCATCTTAACAGCAACATAGCTGGATGGAACGCACTCTGGGGGATTCTACGGTGCAGCTGCAACTGGTTGGGGAGAGGGGCAAAAAAAGAAGAAAAGAAAAGAAAAGAAAAACAAACCACTAATTAATTAAAAAGAAGTCCAAATTCGTAGCTAGCGAAACGAAACCAGCTAGCCAGTTGACATTCTTTGGGGCCCCCCGGTTAATGAGGCAGAAATTGTTTAGTCCGTTTTGCTGGAAATGGAGCAACTTCTACATCTACATCTACCATCCAGTTGGTGCTAGTTTGCCGGCGGCTAACGGACAACATTTAAACAAATGTTGCAATTAAAACTCGTTCTGGCGGCAAGTGTATACTTATTGCCTGGGACAAGGTGGAGAGCTGGCATAATGCTGCACTGGTTCAAGTGCGTCGCAGTGGGAAAACTGTATTCCACTGCTGCGTTTACCGTTACCAAAAGCCCGCTGCTGCACTTGGCTTAGAACACCCCGTTTATACCGCTAATCAGTTGCACTTTAGCAGCTGCTTTCGGCCAGGCCAATTTACATAAATATTTCACACACACACCGCGCCAAGGCAGCACAGAAAACTTATTGGGGACTCCTAACTGTTCATATCTACAAGTTCTACTGATCTCAGAACTGTGTGTGCCTGGTTTTTTTGGCTCTTCAAAAGAAGAACAAAAGAGACGGGTGCGTAGAGGGGTAGAGTTGGTGGTAAAGGTATATTATCTAGAGCCATAATGTGCGCGCGAATGAATGAGAGAAGAAAGCGATAAAAAAAGCAACAGTTGCGGCCTAATTTGAAAGTAAAATTTCTTTACAAAAGTCAGTAGAACTCAGCAACGAAAACAACAGAAACTACAAAAGACACACTAAGGTTCGGTGCCTAAGTCTTTTGATTGACCAGTCACCAGCTCTACCATCATAATCGCCATCCATCTACAACGCTATCCACCAGCTTAGCCATCTCCATCTCCATCTATCACTCGACTTGCTGTACAGTTATGGCATTTAAAAATAACAACAATATCATTTCTATTATTTCTCTTTCTTTTCGATTTGTTTACGAGCTTGCCTTAGTTATTCGGTTTTTGGCTTGATTTTGGGTTGTCTAGTTTCGGTTTTCGGCTTGCCTGCATTTTCGAAACGAATTTAATGGCAGTAATGACCTGCTTTTCGGTTTCCAACTGCAATATCAGCAAAAACTCACAGAGCAATGATACTCGTAGCAACTGAAACTGATGCGATTTTGATGATGCTGAGAAAAAGACAAAAAGAAGTGGAAAACTCTTGCTGGTTCTCGGGACTGTTATATTTATGTGGTCTTGCATTTCCGCAGCATATAGTAAAATGTAGTCTGTAGTTTGTAGCTCCATGGGGCACCTATGCCGGGTCTTGACTCTTGCGCACTCGACTAAACTCAATTAACAGGTAATTGAACCCAACTGCATAAATTAGCCATATTCCATCTATTCCATCTCATTTCAGCCCATTGCAGCCCATCATCCGCCGCCATGTACGCGATCATTAATTATTGGGCAACACGAAAGAGCGTGTGCGCATTGTTCTAAGTCTGTGCATAAATTTAACCATAATAAACAAGTGGCAGTGCTCCAGGAATCAGCCTGATCGACCCAGGAAATACCCCGTCAAATTCTGGGCTTGCCCAACGGAGCGTTAAGTACAGCAGATCCAATAACTAGCCATCGGAAATGGGTTTGTTAAAAGAACCCTGGGATTGGTCTTTGACAAATGTATTCGGTGATTTGCCAACTAATGGTGTGTATTGAGCTGGCCACTAGTTATTATGAATAAGATTCACCTCAAAGTGCAATTGAATAGTGTACCTAAAACTAAGATTTAAGATACGATTTTTTGTAGAGATTGAAGAAATAATAAGAACAAGTTCAAAGTACATTCGAAAAGTTAACTATGAGATTAAAGATTTCTTCTTATAAATATTGATGTTAAAATGGATTAGGATGTTACCACACGAAAACGGTGTTGCTCAAAGGTAGTTTTTAGTCGTACATACTAAACAAATAGTTAACAGATAAACAAACCGTTTTTAATGAAGTAGATATCAAATAAATAGGTCTTTCTGCTATAAACTTTAATCTCAAATTAAACCTACAATGTATTATAATCAACCAACTAATGATTTTTAAATTTGCCAAATTGAAAGCCAAAATTGTATTTGCTTTAACAGCAGTTAAGTTAAATATAGCCTTTTAAAAAGGCTCATTAAGAAGGCATCGAGACTTTTAAACTTCTTTTTCTCTGTTTGAATGCTTTCTAATGTGGTATAAAAATAACTTTCGATTTGCGCAAACGATCATTATCACTGGATTTGTTTTGTAGACTTCGTATTTGCTAAATATCAATATTTCTAGTTCTACCTAGTTGAGCATGCCCCAAAAGGCTGAGTGCCCAGCGAGGGGTATTGAAATTACCACAACGCATTCTAACCTGGCCATTGCAATTCACATGAACATGCACCATGGAGTTGGGGATTGGAGTTGGCTGCATCTCCGGGCACCAGATAGATGATGGGCCCCATTGTCTGGCCGGAGCAGCAGCTACACTTCCGAGTGCAGCCGACGTCACACTCGGCGTACTTTTAACACTTAGAACACGCCACTAACAGAAAAGCAGGGAACTCTGGAGCATCATCCCATAGCCATAGCCATAGCCATAGCCATCCCATATCCCAGCATAATAACAAATTTCAAATTTATTCCGCTGTTATTTTTATTATTTTGTGTTAGCGGCTCCCGGGTCCAGTCCATTGTGTGGCCAGAGGAGCGCATCATTTGCTCGCCACCTTAATGTGCTTTAATATGTACTTAGGCCCGCCAACTTAGGGCCAAGTTAGTTGGCTGGCCAACGGTTTCGGCCAGTTGTTAAAACCGAATTACGGCAGTGCAATGGCCGGTGTTTTGGATACGGTTTTGTTTTTTTCTTTCTTTCCAGCAAATTACTTTCTCCCAAAATAAAAAAAGAAAAACAAAAAGAGATTTTCAATTTGGGAGAGTGCCCATGCCCATGCCCATGCCCAGTGACCTAAACTCAATTGGCAATGGTCTGATTAACCCAAGCCAAGGGCGAAAAAAGCCCTTTTCCCGGGCCAGCAAAATCTAGATTTGGATTTTTGTTTTTCTTTACTCACAGCAGAGCCCGATTTCAGTTGGTGAATAAATTAACACCTTTGGCCGTTAATTTTCCTGACAAGATACACCCAGGATCGATTTTCGCACATAAACTTAAGCGGTTTCTTTTTTGACTTTAACTTGGTTAACTTCACTTTGCATCTGCTGGCATTTTCACACATTTCTTCGGCAGCATTTCTTGCACGTTTTTCAGCATTTTTGAAACATCTTCATCTCGTGCCACACACAAAACTGCACAAAAACAACCAGAGTCGCGTTAACTGTTATTGTTTTTAGAAAATTCACTTTGTTTCGGTTTCTTTTGTTTGCCTCTGTTGTTTTGGCCGCAAAGAAAGCGAAGACTGCGGCGGCTTTTCTTCGCGACTGGGTTATCTGTTTTTTTTGGGGTTTGGGGGATTTTCCTTTTAGTTTTCGAACCGCTAAGACGTCTATCAAGGTCGCCGTCGGTGGAGCGACTGCCAAAGCAATCGCGGCTCAAAGAAACCAAAGCCAAAGCCAAAGCTGAAGCCTGAGGAAAAGATCTGGAGAGAGGCGGTACGCTCTTAAACGAGTTTTCTTTTTCTACTCCACGCTCTTATATCTCGAAAGTATAAGTTCGGGCCGTGTGTGTTTTGACAAATTGTACAACCGTACGACCAACTGCTGGCTATAACAGTGTGTTGTGATGTGTGAAGGCGAAGATCTCTAACTGCAGACTAATTAACAAAGACTGGGACAGGTTCTGCGTCGCACATACGCCGTGTGGTCGGCGGTAGAAATGACAGGAATCCCCAGTACCGTTCGAAGATTCACGCTCCAGTTTGATAAAAGCTTTGGACCAAGAAAAAAGGCGTCATTTGTCATTGGTTCAACTCAATTTATGACAATTTACTCGCTTTAGTTGCGCTCGAGTGCAGCTGCTTGGGGATCTGCGGATCTAAAGATTCACGATCCTAAGATCCAAAGATCCGTGCTAGAGAACAAGTGAAAACTTTCGAAAAGTTCCACGGCCGGTGGAGTTATGGGGCTGCCTCGAATTACACAGCCAATCTGTTTGACATAAGCGAGTTATAACATATATAGTAAGGCGGTCGGGCCAGCAAGCCAAAAAGACAATTACCACAAACTGGTTTCAATTAAAAACAGTTAAGCAGTGGCACACAAAAAGAAAAAAACACAAGAAACATATAGAAATATATAGAAATATTGGCATCTCCTTTTGCCGGCGCTGCGTACGTGCAGTTTCCCAGTTGGAGACTGCAAAGCCACAGTCTTCAGTATGCAGTCTTCACTCTGCAGTCTACAGTCTACGGTCTTCGTCTTTATTCCCATCTCGTCTGGCCAATAATTATACTTTAGTTGGCGACGCGGCTGCAACTATTTGCTTTGGCTGCATTTACAGTTTTGGTTTTTTGCCGCTAAAGTTGCCGCCCGTCATTTAGAAAGTTTTAAGTTTCATAGATCTCCATCTAATGATACCCAGCGTCCCGCCTTCTTGCAGCTACTACTCCACATTATCGACCACATACAGTTCTCGAAAATGGAACTTCGATCGTTTTATATACATATATACATTTATGACTACGTCTATCTGCATTTTATGATGCTCAATGCTCGAATTTGTATTTCTGTGTCAGCCGGAGATTTGGATCTCTTGGTCACTGGGGCTGCTGCTCCTTTGGGCTCTTATCTACCGGGCTGGAATAAATTTGTGGTCGATTTGGGATTGCGTTACCTACACACAATTGCCCGCGTATCTGTTCGCCATTTACCCATGCATGATCTATAAATCTTTAACTGTAAAAGAAGCCAGCTTCAGCTTCAGGTCCAGGTCCAGGTCCAGGTCCCGGTTCAATTCCAGATCCACAGCCACAGCCACATCCACATCCAAGTCCTCGTCCATGTCCATGTCCAACTTATGCAAACTTTGGGCACACGTCGCTGGATGCCCGGCGGCAGCGGTGAGTCGTCTGATCTGCTGATGCTGGAAAACTGGGAAACCAGTTCATGTCTGGAATGAGCACACGGAGCAAAAATATCATCTTGAAGTAGAATTAAAGGGATCTTGAAAGCACCAAAAAGAAAATAAATAAACGGAATAATATTTCAACCATAAGTTTCAATAGAGATTTCAAATATTAAAGTCTTTTAAAAATATGAATAATTATGTTTTAGATATAATACCATAATTTACGATGCTTTTATAATATTTTCCAATCTGCATTTTAAAGATCCTATCCTAATCAAAATAAACAAAATCTTTTCGAACATTGCAGTTACTTGATGTGTTGTTCTTATAAATCCAAAGCAAGTTCCAAAAGCACTTGGCTTCCAGCTAGTAGCTTACAATAATATTTTCTATAATAATAGCAGTATTTATTTTCTCAGCATACTTAACAACCTCTTAAGATTTATGAGATTCAACGATTATTTCAATCGACTAAAGTATTCTTGCAGATAGGACTGATAAGATCAGCTCTACAGAGTAGGCTGACAATAAAAATAGTAATAATATAAATTTTGTCTCTGTGGACCATGATTGTAGTGCTCCCCTAGTGTCCTCCACTTCCCTGCTCTTCTCCCCCAGCTTTCCTCCCCATCTGGGCTTGTTATTGATACGCTGGTGGCGGAGTGGAGTGTGCGGTGCCTCCGGCTTCGCTAAACAAACTTGCAATTGTATTCATAAATAACGATTGAGAAATGTGTTCTTTTTTTCCACGTCTGCGGTCGCGCACTTATTACCAATTGCTTCTGCAATAAACATGAAAATGCGCTCATTGAACTTGGTCCACATCGAATCGCGAGTCCATAACGGTTAATGGAGGATGCGAGTGTCCGTCCCGCTCCAGGGTTGGTAATTATTAGAGCTGGAATATCTTTTGACCTTTTTAGATGGCAGTTGGAGTTTGGAGAAATTGGGTCGAAGGGTCGAAGGTCGAAGTCTCACCCAATGTATTCTTAGAGTACACAAGTTATGATAATACATTTTAAACATTATCTTGCCTTTTCTAATCTTAAATATGAAGTTATCTTTATGTGATTCTGATTTCCTTTTTCTTAAAAACATCTTAGCAGGATCCCCTTTTTAAACTTGTTCCTATAACTTGTATGACAAGCTATTTTTTTTCTTGCACTGACATTAATTAAACACGCATCATGCATTTTTATTATTCATTACAGAATGGTTGTCTTCATACTTCTCGTACTCTTTAATTGCTACTTAAAATCAGGTGCCAAACCATTATCTATATACGTAACTACCGTTTACGGGATGTCTCTTTTAATTGCTCTTAAAGTTTTATGGTCTGTAATATAAACAGATGCCTAGACAAGTTTAGAAGTGTAATTAAGAAGTCTAGCCAATCTGCAGTTCATACTTTTTATTTTATCTTGAGATAATAGAGATACTTCTCCAACGCCCGAAGTCTTTTATTGACACTTAAAATCAGGTGTCAATCGCAGGTAATACCGCCAAACACTGATAATTGTTATTACTTTCGTTGCTCAGACTGTATAATTAAAATCCTAGCAGAAGGCGAAGTCATTACCAAGAATCCCCATTGCGTGTGGTTAGATATGGTTCGGATGTGGTTTTGATGGCCTGGCAAAGTGGCGTATGACAGCGCCATGGGGTTGCGTGTGCATCCTGGCCAAGATCCAATAGCTCCATTACCCTTCGGCTCTGGGAGGCGGAGGAGAAAGATGAGTTCCGGGGCCTATCCATCCATCGCAACGGCTGATTGACAGGCAACAAGCCAAATGCATTTCAATTAAACGCTAACCGCTACGAATATTTCCATTTCTGGGTGAGTTACTGATATCGTGTGTGTTTGTGTCTGGTCAGGTGTGCTCCGTCTGATCTCCAGCTTTTCGTGACCAAAGCAAAGCAATCCGAAACCAAACCGAACCCAAACCCGTAGGAGAACAATTCCAGAACAGCGGTCAACTCATCAGTATGCTGTATAAATTAGAGCATCAAACGGCGCTTTGCCAACTCGGAACTGGTCTATACTGTTACTGCTGCAGCACCACTATCCACAATCCACTATCGACTAACCCCATCCACAATTCAACTATTCAACTGTGGATGAGGTGGTGCATGTGGCTGCAAACGCTTCTGGCGGGAATTGGATGGCATGGGATGGGATAGTACGGGATGGGATTGGTTGGGATAGGATGGTAGTGTACGGCATAGCATGGGAGTTCAATGACGAGGCGCGGAGTCATCGACGCAACTTGTGCACATATCGTTGCGAAATTGATATCAATTTGTTTTAATGGCCGGCCCATTATGGTACCATTATATGGTTAGTCCGTGGGTTATAATAAAACACACTTTATTACGAGCATTACAGGCGACGCGCGCCAGGCCAAACACTGTGGGGCTATTGACTCCCTGGTCGGGACTCCTCTAATCCCAGATTGATTCCAATGGCCTTGCTAAATGTCCATGTCCAGCCATTAGACAGTGGCATTAGCATGTTAGCATGGAAGCGGATGTCCAGTTGGCCATCATAGACACCAGAACCAGTACCGAACCATCCAACCCACGGGATTATGACGGAAAGTGTGCTGGCGAAATTTGAATAGCGAACTGGACTTTAACAGTGTCCGTTTCTGGTTATATATCGATGTCTTTGCGGGGCCTCCGGGGATCCTGATTAAGACATAACTCATCGAACATAACTTACTTATGCAGATGTGGTCCATTGAAGTGATAGGCCACAGGAAGTTTATGAGCCAGGTTGATTGAACCTAGCTCATCGCAACTATTTGGTTCGTTGGGTGGAGTGAGGAGCACTTTGCAATGATCATGTTTTGCTATACGCTTCAAAAATTGCGAATAAACAGAAGCCCAGCTGAATTCACCATTTATGCGTTATATTATTCATTGTTCTTAATGATGCTGATGATCTAATAGAGGCACCCGAGTCACGCGAAGTTAAAGTTGGGTTCATTGATCGCTGTAGAGAGTGACCGAAAGGTCCATCATATCATCATGATGTGTCAGTGGAAATCGATCGAAGTAGTGCGATTTGCAGCACATGTTCTCAATGCAATCATTCAGGGAAATCAATGTCGTGGGCGTTTCTCGAAAAACAATTGCTTATAAACATTGTAATTAGACCCTCGAGGCCTCCTTGTATAAAAGGAGCTGACCGCCAGCCTGGAGCACAGTTTATACATTTTGCAATGGTAGACTCGGGTTATCAATCAAATCTAAGCCTTATGCGGAAATTCTTGGATGAGTTCCGTTCGGTTCTAAAACAGGAAACTCCTGGACCCATCCCACGCCTGGCTTTTAACTATGTTCGCGCCTGCTTGAGGTGAGTGTTGCATCATCCATCACTCTTTTTGTAATCTTTATAATCCGTTTTTTGCCATACCCACAGTTTGCTGTGCCTGTATCCCAACAGGAAGTTGGCTAGTTTGTCTCTGTACCGATGGCTTAACTGGTTCATCATGTGCAATGTGATGAACGCTTTCGTGACCATGGTCTTGGCCCTGCCCGAGTCTAAGAATGTGATCGAAATGGGCGACGACATGGTGTGGATTTCGGGAGTAAGCTACTCGGATTCAGCCACTTATAGATCATAGAAACTAATGGTACTCTGTTTCTGATAGATGGGTCTTATTTTTACCAAGATGTTCTACATGCACTTACGCTGCGACAAAATCGATGAACTTGTTTGGGATTTTGACTACTATAATCGGGAGCTAAGACCTAATCATAATGATGAGGAGGTGTTGGGTTGGCAGAGGCTGTGTTACCTGGTAGAATCGGGTCTTTATATCAACTGTTTTTGTCTGGTCAACTTCTTTAGCGCAGCTGTTTTCTTGCAACCTTTGATAATCGAAGGAAAGCTTCCCTTTCACTCGATTTGGCCATTTCAATGGCATCGCATTGATCTGCATCCCCATATGTTTTGGTCCCTCTACCTTTGGCTGAGTGTGACCTCGCAGCACAACCTAATGAGCATCCTAATGGTGGACATGTGCGGCATTTCCACCTTCATGCAGACGGCTCTCAACCTCAAGCTTTTGTGCATCGAGTTGAGGAAACTGGGTGAAATGAGGGTCAGCGATGCCCGGTTCCGTGAGGAGTTTTATCGGGTGGTTCGCTTCCACCAGCACATCATCAAGTGAGTTTTGTATGATCTTCAACCAATAAATTTTAAGACTATGTTTGGCAGGGTGGTAGAGAAAGCCAATAGAGCTTTCAATGGAGCCTTCAATGCGCAGTTGATGGCCAGTTTTGCTTTGATTTCCATATCCACATTCGAGACCATGGTTGCAGCTGCTGTCGATCCCAAAATGGCAGCCAAATTTGTGCTCCTCATGGTGGTGGCGTTTACTCAATTGTCGCTGTGGTGCATCTCGGGAACTTTGGTTTATACCCAGGTACGACACAGTCAAACTAGAACTATTTTTGAAATACTAAATTCAAAAACTACAATCGAATTTCATACCCATATTGATATTTATAAAGTTCTTAGCTATCAGTTCTTAACTGTTTCTATCATTTTATAATTTTTTTAACAGTCTTTGGAGGTTGCTCAGGCTGCCTTTGATATAACCGACTGGCACACCAAGGCCCCAGCCATCCAGAGGGATATTTCCTTTGTGATCTTACGAGCCCAGAAACCGCTGATGTATGTGGCTGAACCGTTTTTGCCCTTTACCCTGGGCACCTACATGCTTGTAAGGATATGGAAATATCTAGATAATGTACTACTTCATCAAGTTTACTCTAAAATTGTAGGTTCTGAAGAATTGCTATCGCTTGCTGGCCCTGATGCAGGAATCGATGTAGTGGGTAGTTTGTAGATTGTGAAAATAAAAGTTGGACCTTTTGGTGGGCATTTGCATTTGCATGGCTCGTTTAGGTTGTCGCCGCGCCCAGTGACACTCGGCTTTAACAATGGGGGCGGCCCACGCACACCCAGCGGCGACAGGTGCAACCCAGCTGCAAAGTGCAGAGGAGGAGCCCCACGATGCAGTGCCTCTGGAGCCAGCCTCGAACTTATTCAGACGTGACACGCATTGTCATGATCTGACCCAACGCCGGACAATGAAGAGCGGCGATCGTTTAGTATTTGGTATTTAGCATTCGGAGTTGTGGACTTGGGCCACCAGATGCTGCTCCATGCCCTTCACAAGTGGGAAAGTCGCCCATGTCCATGAAACGTTGACCGGCCAAAATGTCATTATGTGCCATGTGCACATTCGGCCAGAACGAAAAGCTCCACCACTCTCACAACTCCAACAACACACCCAATTCCCGGGTGCGTGTTCTAATACACCGAGAAAAAAATTAATCTGCAATTGAGTCTAGTTTCCTAAGGTGATCCGACCTTTATTTTCAAATATCACTTAAAATAATTATTCAAATTATGAACTTACTTCTCTAAATTCATTTTTATAAAATATTCGATTCCTAAGCATTTAAATCCTATGGAATTATATGACTAATCGCCGATTTCTCAATGTCATGTTAAGGTTCTAGTTTGTTAAATGTCAAAGAAAGTTAACAATATGAAACCTGGCATGATATTTATAAACACAATTTTTCCATAACAGCAATGTAACTAATGTCAAGGGTTAACATGTCATTGAGAATTCGACACTAATGACCGCTTTCTTGACCACATGTCAAACTAAAAGTAGGTTTTAAAATAGACGTGTTTATAGGTTTTTTAGGCTTAAGAACTCTCCCAGATAGGGGACCTGATAAGATTATTTTTGGATTTACATGAACACAAAGAAGTAAAAATCTATAATTTCGAATATATGGAAAATATTTAGATAACAGATAATGTGCCTTCTTTTATATAGAACCAGATCCATAAAACTGTTTTCTGTGTGCCGGCGACTCCCCAATTTGGAGGGTGGAGTGGGTGGTTGGTTGGTTTTCCAAAGGGGGGTGGGCTTTTGTCAACTTCGGTCTGCTCGCCGCACTGATTAACATTTGAATGGCAATCCACGTAGGAGAGCATTTAGAACATTGTGTCCATGGCTCTTTGTTGCTGTCTCCACATCTAATTAATTCCCCTTTTCGACCATTGTTGCCATGGAGTCGGTGCCGCTGCCCCCGCTAATGGTAATCGCATTGGCAATCGCGATGGTAATGGTAATCGTAATGGTCCAACCACCGATCCGACTGCAGACCAGCGGCAAAGTAAGGTTCTCGAATTCAGTTTGTCGCGCCATATTCTAACGATCGGTCGGGTTCGGTCCCCAATAAACCATTTGTTCACTTAATCGCTTCAGCTTTAAATTGTATTAAACGGATATCCTTGTGGCAATAAACGGTATTTAAACTAATAAAGTGGTGGTAAACTATGCCCTTGAAATCCTGACTATCGTTAATAAGTGATTTAATGGTTCATCTGTAAAGACCTTATAAGATCTGACTTGTTCCTTTAAAGGATATCAGCATATCTTCCAGGACATTTAGTATAGAACAATGTGCAAACAAATGTTTTTCTAAGGATCTATACGGTTAAGAGTAAAAAAAATAAACAGGAACAAGGATTATCAAGGACATTTTTCTAGAAACTGTTTTAAATGATTGTGTTTTTAATCAGTGTTAACTCTAAGGATTTTTGAATAATTTTTATAAGATCGCATTCTTATTAATTATGATATAAGGACTATGAATATATAGTATGATTTCATTTAATATATTAGGATGCCTTTGTCTTATTCACAGCTTATTTCACAATTCTAGAAAAGCTTTCAAAATTTTAAAGCGACACTTTCCAAGTACAGCCACCACTTGAGGTCAATAGCTAACGTTTTCCGAAAACTCACTTCGCTTTTGTGCTGCGGCTGTGCGGAGAGCATAAAGAGTTGGGTGGACAATAAGCCGGAAGTGACATCCGGAGTTGCGGATCGATATGAGTCGAGCGACACGTAGCTTGGCTAGATTTTCGTTTAATGATCCAAATTCACGTTACGCATTGTGCACATTATGGCGGCAGAAAAGCAGAAATATATTTAACTATTCATGTGATTTTCCCATTTTCCACCCGCCACACTTCTCGCGCCGCGGGGAAATGCTCCCTATTGAGGTCGCATATTTCATGTCATTTTGTTAGCCAATGAACTAATTAGATCATGTCGGATAAACCAGCGCGACTAACCACGAATTCTGATTCCAGTTAAACGGCACGCAATAGTTTCGAAACCCAAAAGCCACCAAGTTGCGGCTAATAATGCCGCGATCAAGTTAGGAACCCCCGTCTGAAGCTATCTTAAATTGAATTATTGTGGATCATACAGAATGCGACCCAAAAAGGGATTACACCTGCTGCTGGCGACCCTAGTTGTCGGTCTATGTGTCGGTAAAATTAATGGTAAGTAATAATATATAATTAATGATAAATACCTAAGAAAAAAATTATGTAATATTCCACTCGTGTCATGTGGTTTTATCACATTTTATCAACTTAAGACTTAAATGTTATTTTTACTTTAATTATTTGTAATTCTATTAGGTTTATATTTCTGTTGGAATATTAAATATATTAATCTCAACAGTAGTCATAAATCGATTTATTTAGATTCTATACACCCAGTGCTATTATAAAATCTTGTTTCCACGTGCAGGTCAAACCACCTGCAAGAACGGCTTAGGCCGAGTGCTCTACGAAAGATTGCCCAACCAACAACTTCAGGGCTACGATGACGATGTGGTGAGGGATACGGCGCCACCATTCCGGGTGCTGGAAAAGTGCCAGGACTTATGTCTGCGGGATCGATCTGGCTCCAACAATCTGGTGCGCACCTGCACCAGTTTTGACTTCCAACCAGGCAGTCGGATCACCTCCTTTGGAGGAAATTCCGAGTACGAAGAATCGCTGTGTTATCTGACCTCCGAGCAGGCGGGTCCCGAGGGCATTGGTAGCCTAATGCTGGTGCCCAATAGTGTGCACTTCAACGAGATCTGCTTGACTTGTAAGTGGTTCTTAATATAAATATATAGGAACCGTTTGTATTTATTTATCTAACAACCGTAGCCAGTCGTCCGGAGAGAGAGTGCCCTAGCAGAAGATATGTCTTCGAGAGGCATCCCCGCAAGAAACTAAAGCTGCCCATAAGTGATATTAAGGAGATCACGGCTGCTAATCGCTCGGATTGTGAGGACAAGTGCCTGAATGAGTTCTCCTTTGTTTGTCGATCGGCCAACTTTGATTCCACCATGCGATCCTGCACCCTGAGCAGATTCACCCGACGCACCCATCCCGAACTAATGGAAGACGATCCCAACTCCGATTACCTAGAGAACACCTGCCTAAATGGTATGTTTTGATTATAGTACCAAAGTGCCCCTGAATTCACTCCCTGAACCATTGATTAGCCGAGCGACGATGCGATGGACTGGCCGTTTTTGTCAAGGAGGAGAACAAACGCCTGGGTGGCCCCTTCGAGGTGGACATATTCAATAACATGACGCTGGAGGAGTGCCAGACCATGTGCCTGCGGGCCGAGAAGTAAGTCATATGCGTAATAGCTCTATTTCAGCGTCATTTGAGCTAATTGCACACACCGCATTGTGCGATCCTCAATCCCGCAGATACTTTTGCCGCTCCGTGGAGTTTGACGACCAGAGTAAACAGTGCATCCTCTCCGAGGAGGACTCCATCTCACAGAAGGATGACATTAGCATCAGCTCCAGTCCCACACACCATTTCTATGATCTTGTGTGCCTCGATAATCGTAAGTGGCTACCGTAAAGACCATCTCGTGAGAGTGGAGAAAAGTCAACAGCGACAACCAGATTATAGTGGTGCATCCCATCACAACGGTTGCATCCACTTCTTCCTCTACTTCCATCCCATCCCATACCGAGAATCTCTGTTTCTACGACCATGTTATGTTGTATTCCCGTTGCAGAACGAGCCAACGATTATCCAGATAACTCAGTTACCTCGCACCTCTTCTCCAGCGGCCGGCGGCCAGATACAGCATTCCAGCGGTACCGCAACTCCAGGCTGGGCGGCGAGTTTCACTCCGAGATCACGGGCCGTTCGCTGAGCGAGTGCCTGGACGAGTGTCTTCGCCAGACGAGCTTCCAGTGCAGGTGCGTTTTCTGCCTCGGACTCTACCGTTGCCATTCTCGTTTTGATACCCTGGTTGAAAGTGTTCATTGTTTTCCAAAAGATTATGCATATTTAAAAATATTTTCATAACATGCAATATTTGTAGGTTCGAATCTATAATGAAGTTAGTACATATAGGTCCGAACATTTAAATATTCGTATCTTTTAAATGTTGAACACTTTTGGAGCTTAGCTTTTCCCAAGAAAAACTGTCATTCATCGAAACGTTTATTAACAGTTTAATATCAAAGATCCAGTGACCCTTAAAAATGTTGAGGTAGCTTTTGGTATAACTATATATTATGGTATAGACTTTACACTATAAAGTAAGTGGTAAAATTTAAAAATATTTTGTTATGCTCCAGTGCAACTGTAATTATTTTGAAATATACTAAAATCTATAATTCGAAATTAGTCATGTAGTCGAATATTTAATTGTACATATGTTAATCTTATACTAAGTGACTTTTACTAAAACCCATGATAGTTCTTTCTTAACAATTAGATGTTAATGATATATAGATCTATACTAATCTATTATATACTAATCACTATGAGCCCTGGCAGATTTAGTTATAGTACAAATACCAGGGTACTTCCGTCTTCGACCTTAAAAAGCTGTGCCAGCTTTCTGGTTCTCCTACTGCCTCACTAACCCAACCACTCTATCCTCTCGCAAATTACAGGTCTGCTGTGTACAGCGATCGTTTTCGTACTTGTCGCCTGAGTCGGTACAATCAAAAGGACGGCATGCGCATTATATACGATGCTGATTATGATTACTACGAGAATCTAATGTGTAAGTGGTTAGAGGAGGTGCTAATAGCGGGCCAGTAATCCCTGACTTGGCTGCTGGTTGCTTGGCTGGCTCTTATTCTCTCCTATGTTGCAGTGAATGTGGTGGGCGGAGGCGCCGATGGCGATGGCAGTGGGCACAGTGGCAGCAGCGATGGCAAGCGACCCGGGGATCAATCGGGCAGCAACTGGAGACAGCCTAATAAGCACGACGATCGCTACGGGTCGGGTGGGTCAACTGGCGGAGGTGGATCGCATGGCGGGACGGGTTCTGGTGGCTCAAGATTGCCCTCAGGCGAGGGCGTCGACTATAACAGGCCATACGATCGTTATCCAGACTTTGCTGGCAATGAATATGGTAGATGGTTATGATCTCTAAATTTACTTTTAAACTCTATTAAATCCTGCTTAGATCGCAATCCTTATGGCGGAGCTGGCGGAGATCGCGATAGGGATCGCTATCCCCCAGATCGTTATGGCTCCCGATATCCCACTGGAGGCGATGGAATGGGCTATAACAGGCCCTATGATCGTTTCCCTGATGACTATGGTGAGTTCCTATACCTTTCAAGACTAAATAACCCTTAATCTCACAATCGAAAAACGAGATCACCTTGCTCTAATTCTACTGACAACTAATTCACTAACCCCCCACATCAGATCGGTACCCAGTGGGTGCGGGTGTCAATGGCGATAGAGACCGCGATCGTGAGAGGGATCGAGATCGAGATCGCTATCCAGCCGCTGGCGATAGGGATCGATATCCAGGAGTAGGCGACAGAGATCGGTATCCAGCAGCTGGCGACAGGGATCGTTATCCAGGCGATAGGGACAGAGATCGCTATCCGGACCCTTATCCGCCGGAGCGTTATGCGGACAGATATGGAGATCGGCGTTATCCGGATAGGGAAAGAGATCGTGATCGCGACCGGTTGCCCTACCGCCCACTGCCTTATCCAGGAATCAATGACAATAGTCTGGCCAGCGATCTGCCGCACACCCGACCTTATCCCTCCGACGATGATGCTCCCTTCCGTCCCTATGGAGGATATGGAGGAGGTCGCTATGGAGAAAACAGATACGACAGTCGTTACCCTCCTCGTTTTCCTCCTGGCCGCGAACGGGATCCCGTGGGCGGTTATACGGGTAGAGATGCTCCCGATAGCATTTTCCCGGACAGACGCTACCGGCCTTCGTCCATGGATTCTCCAAGGTATCCCTATCTGCCCGACTCTCGGGGACCACCGGGAAGATACGATGATATCGTACATAGCGCTCGGAGACCCGAGCCCGATTCGGCCAAGCGATATCCACCAGCGCCAATCGCTCCCACAGGCAGTGCCAGCAAGTATGCCTCCACTCCGAACCGGTTTCCGGTAGGTAACGATCGTTATCCCATTGACATCTACAAATACGGCAATCGTCCGGGAGCCAATGATATTGGCAGGCGACCGGGTAAGTACTTCGGGACGGGACTAACCAACTACCAACTAGTAACCCGTAACTTACATGGTGGCAAGTGGAGATCAGGAAATATCAATGATAATTGGTTTACCCCCTTAGGCCTAGAACGTCCACCACCTCCTTTCTATGACTATGACTACGAAGAACGCTATGGTGACAGATACGGACCGTATGACCGGGAGTACGATGGTCCGCCGGGCAGAAGACCTCCAAGTGGTGGACCCTATGGACGCTACGATAGTCCCTTTAATCGTCCCTATGGTGGCAATGGCCTAGATGATCGTCCCCTTCCATTACCTGGTCTAGGACTATCCCATCCACCCACTCCTTACGGAGGAGGAGGAGGGGGAGGTCATGTGGGTGTGGGCGTGGGTGTCAACTCGGGTCCACCGCGTCCTCCGATCACCCGCTGCGAGGAGAGCGATAATTTCAAGCAGATAGCCGCCAGGCACAAGATGCGTCGACACTTTGTGCGACGAGCTCTGATCGTTCCGAGCCTCATCCAGTGCGAGAGGGAGTGCATCGAGAGTCGGGACTTTGTGTGCCGCAGCTTCAACTACAGGTGGGTGCGGATGTGGCTAGCAGATACAAGATAAGCCGAACACGAGCCGCTACAAATTCACATTGTAAATTTCAATTTGTAGAGACTCTGCCGCCTCCAGCTACGAGGACAGAGATAGGGATCGGGATCGGGATCGCGAGTCGCCGAACTGCGAGCTAAGTGACAGAGACTCACGGGAGCTGGACATCCACGATCCGGGCACCTTCGACGCCTCCAACTATGACTTCTATGAGCGCAGCATCGGACGCAGTGATGGCGAGTGCATGGACGGTGGGTGGAGAGCCTATTGAAATGTAAATTTATCTTATCCAAATAAAATATATATTCCTCGCATGATCTGGGCTAGTCACGCAAACGTGTAACGAGGAGGGCATGGAGTTCACCATCCGAACGCCGGAGGGTTTCTTGGGACGTATATACACCTATGGATTCTACGATCGCTGCTTTTTCCGTGGAAATGGAGGCACTGTCAATGTACTAAGGCTCAGCGGACCCCAGGGATATCCCGACTGTGGAACCCAGCGGGTAAGTTACTAATGCCATTGGAAAGATATAGTATATTTCAACAGATCTCTAAGCCCACTTATATTTGGGATACCCTAATAATTAATCATACTCATTTAAATAAATAGCTTTCAGGAATTATCTTAAAACAGATCTCTAAAGAGATATATAGTTAGAAAACCCCTTATCACGAATCCAATATATTTTACAGTATGGTGACACTTTGACCAACATTGTGGTGGTTCAGTTCTCGGACAATGTGCAGACCAGCAGGGACAAGCGCTACAATCTGACCTGCATCTTCCGCGGTCCAGGAGAGGCGGTGGTTAGCTCTGGTTATATCGGAGCTGGGTAATAAGACACTTCTTCAAATGCCATAGTCTTCCACTTACACAGCTCACTTTTTAGATCCGGCAGTCCCATTCCTATAGAGTATCTGCCAGCGGAAAATACTCTTAGTTCCAAGGTGCGCTTGAGTATCCTCTACCAGGGCAGACCCACCACCACCATAGCTGTGGGTGATCCTCTGACCTTCCGGCTGGAGGCTCAGGATGGCTACAACCATGTGACCGACATATTCGCCACAAATGTGGTGGCCAGGGACCCATATTCCGGCCGCAGTATCCAACTAATAGATCGCTTTGGGTGCCCAGTAGATCCATTCGTGTTCCCTGAACTAGACAAACTGCGCGATGGTGACACTTTGGAAGCCCGCTTCAATGCCTTCAAGATACCCGAGTCCAACTTCCTGGTATTTGAGGCCACCGTCCGCTCTTGTCGCGAAGGATGCCAGCCTGCCTATTGTCCTGGTCCAGCGGGTCGACAGGAGCCCTCCTTTGGTCGCCGTCGAAGGTCTCTAAACACCACCGAGGAACCCGAACCAGAGGCACTGGCTCTGGAGGGCATTAACCAACTGGAGGCTTCCACTTTGGACGAGGTCACCGTGGTAAACAGCACCACAGTGAGTGCTACCCTGGGACAGGCTCCTGGAAATGATACCCAATCGGGAGAGAAGTCCAAGGAGACTGAGGAACCGGAACAAGTGCGGGAAATGATAGAGGTAAGTGGAAGAGGATATAAGATGGGGCTATCCACTAATGGTAATCGAATCGATTAAGGTCTTTGAAACCCGCGAGGAAATCGAGAAGGAATCATATCCCCGCAAGCTAGTGGCCCCGGTGGAAACTGTGTGCATGACTCCGGCCGAGTATCATGGCCTGATCACAGCCATTATACTGCTAATGATCCTGCTATTCAGCATCACGCTGGTGGCTGGTCTAGGATACAGGTAGGAACCACTCAACAGGCTAAAGATCAGTGCTAATTGGTGCCTTTCTCAGACGCTACTGGAAATCCATCTCTAAGAACCGACTTGTGGACCGACACTCGCCGATCCATTCGCTCGGACACTCCCATTCCTCCATACGCACTCATGAGCGGTTCACCGAGATCGGACATATGCCCAACCTGACTGGAGGCGGAGGAGCAGGCGGTGGAGGAGGAGGCGGTGGAGCAGGAGGAACTGGGGGCGGAGCCAATCAGAGCGCATCGAATCGGGCCTCAAACGCTTTTCGCACCAACATGTCCATGTTCGGCGGCTCATTACACAAGACATTTGCCACGGGGTGAGGAAAGGCTGTCCGCCAGACGAGTCGCCAATCGCCCAACCGGTCCACTTATATGTGGTGTTTTATGTCTTTACAGCAACTTGGCGCGCATGTGCCAGCTGCCAGTGATAAATCCCATGCGCACCACCAACCAGGGTAGTCACCAGTTTGAGGATCCCAGCGAGCCCATCTACACGGATCCCTCGCTTTTCGAGCGTTCCAGGCAAGTGCAGGGCCATAATGTAAGAGATCCGCAGAAAGAAGTATCCCCGACCACCTATCGCAATTGTAAATATGTTCGCCATTTATTCCGATTTGTCTAACCGTCACGAGACTACAAGGGTCTGCAGACACAGAGGCCCACCTTGTTGCAAAGTCCATCCCGTCCTCCGGCTATTTGGCAATTGGTAGAGCACCAGTCGCCTTGCAACTGGCACAAGCCGTTGAACGTGGGCATATCACCTGTAACTAAACCAGAAGTTAACTTCCAAGTTGGGCACAATCTCCTATTTAAATCAAAACTTACTTGCATGGGCACAGACTAAACAGACTAACAAAATAACCAGACAGAGGCGTAGGTATTCCATGCTGATGAGTTGTCAGATTCAGACTGAAAAGCTGGGAAGCTGGGTAGGCGATAACCCATATCAGTCGAATGAATCTTGAACTCATCCCTCTCCGCCGTTCTCTTGCGAAATATTTGGAATTGAATAAAGCTCACTGATTAAGGCCTCTTTGTGTTTCGTTTACAGATCGCTGCGAAGTCTGACCATGGTGGCCGAGTCCGAAGACAATCAGGAGGTCTGAGATCCAAACTCCAATCCTCCTGTGATTAGTTGTAAATAAGCTAAAGGTTCTAAACTCCAGTTAATCAAAGACAAACCGAAAATATCCATACGCTAGCTAAATGCGTGGGACTCCGAATATTCGGTGGTCCATCAAGTAGCCTAAGAATCGCACCGCTGACCAGTATCCAAATATTATGATCTTATGCTATTTAACATAGTTTATCTAAGCCTAACAACAGAAAACACAATTATTCGCTATACCAGCTAAGATATGAAATGCAATAAAGCCTAAACTATTCCATATCACAGCAGACTTTCGTTCTGCCCGGAGGTATGCAAAAGCGGTCATTAATCAGCAGGATGCAATTGCAGTGCCACAGTGGCACATTGAGCGGCTTGCCATCCGAGGGTTAACGAGCTAGGCCAATTGCCAGTTGCAGTGGCAGTTTCCGTTGCAGACAGTAGCCGGCGGCGATTTGTGGTTTAAGTTGAAGTCCTCTCTGCAAGCAACTAGAGGATCGGTCAGAGGCCGCACATAAATCAAGCAACAGGGCTGCTACTTAAAGTAACTGAAAATGAACCTGTGCTGCTTAGTAGGTCACGAAGCTTTACATATCATTATTAACTCTTTCTTTTTAATTTGCATCTCTTGCATCGCTTAAAGAGACTGCAGTACAGTTAAGATAACACTTTTAATAAATTAAAACCACACAATACTTCTTAAACGTAAATATATAAATTAATGCAGATAGGGAATCCCAATTGTTCTGATTGCTGGCCTTGACTAGCACAGTTGAAAAGTGTTTGAGAGGACAGCTTTGCAAATGCCTTTTTGGTGGGATTTTGGGACCAACGCGACCCAATAATCTGGCAGAACCATGGGACGTCTATCGGCTAACATAAATTACGGATTATAGATTACATTATTTACAGAACTTAGTGGCTAGACCTTTAGTCGTCGAAGAACAGTATTTCTAGTATTCGCTTTTGTGCACTCTTCTTGCGCTCCTTGTTCATCTTGAGAAGCTCTGTGGTGACCAACTCTCCAAGCAGATGCTCCGATAATCGCTGCACGCCCGGATGATTGGGCGGCGCCTGGAATTTTCCGAAGTTTGAGGGGTGTGAACCGCTGGCCTGGTGTGGAAACTGCTGGTACAACTGGAATAGGAAGTCCGTGTTTGACGGAAACATGTTCTGGTGCTGTTGTTGCTGCTGATTGTTATGGCAGTTATTGCCGCCGCTGGTATTGTTGCTCCCGCTGTTACTGCTTGTGTTATTCCCATTTCCATTGCCCCGCTGCATGGGCATAGAATTACTGTAGTGGTTCTCCTGCTGCATTAATACCTGCGGCTCCAGCAGATCATGGCTATTGTCGTCGGAATCGTCATCCGAATCGTTGCCAAAGTGGCTGCCATTGCTGGTCATCTGGTTGTGAGCACTGCCATTGAGCTGAACACGGGGTTTTTTCATTTGGAAATTGCTTGATGCCGACGAATCCAAATCGTCGCCCTTAGGGTTGTAGACGTGTGGCTGTTGCATTTGCAGGTTCGAATTGTTGCTGATGGAAGCACCTACGGCGCTGGAAGAGGAATGTACCACCGGAAGCTGCTGACCAGATGCCGGTGACTGTTGCTGAGCCGCCTGCTGTTGGTGTTGTTGTTGCTGTTGTTGATGCTGCTGAGGATGATGCGTGCCCGCTCCGATTCCTTGCAGCGGAGATGAGAGTGGTGATTTCATCGAGGACGAGGTGGAGGTCAGGCTGCCGGCGCTGTTCTGGGCCCCATTTACGCCCACGGAGCCATCTTTGTACTGATCCTGGTAGCCCTGCGAGGAGTCGGCCATCACAGCCGCTACGGCCGCCGCCTGTTGCTGTATTTGTGACTGTGAGATGTGCTGCAGCTGCTGTGAGGCGACGGCTGCCGCAAAGTCCCTGAAGACCTGATCCGCCTCGATCTTGACCTGGCCATTGACGTTTTCCAGCGCTGAAGCTGCGGCGGTGCTCAGAGCACTCATGGCGTGCTGCTGATCTGGCTGGTGGTAGTGGTGGCTCTGACCCGAGCTGCCAAACTGTGCCACATTTTTCATGGAGCCATTCGACTTGTCCACTTGGTATTCGTTGTAGCTGGAGCTGTTGGCCGACTGCGGAGACGTTAGGAAGTTCGGCACATGGCGGTACGACTTGCGTGGCTGTATGTGCTGGTCCAGGAACTTCATCTTCTCCAGGTAGGGGCGCGACAGGTGTTCGTAGACGGGCGGATCCCCCTGCTTCCGCTGCGAGACGTAGCGTTCGCGCAGGTACTTCCAGCGCTTCTTGCACGTGTCCACTGCAAAGGAGGACAACATTAAGATACAAGGTCTGGCCGGAGGAGCTCCCGGGCCTCACCGTCCGTGCGCAGCTTCATCGCAATCAGCTGCCAGGCCTCGTCCTTCGTCTCGTACTTGCCGCCATTGGCGCCGCCGTTCAGGTAGTACTTCTGCCGGTTGTAGATCACCCCGTGCTGCGCCACCTCGTCAATTAGTTGCTCGTCCATCATGTTATTCTAATTCGCGATTTTAGCTGCCAATTTACCTTTGGTGTATGTCAGGCCATTTCCAACACTGGCCTGGAGGCAGCTCGGCAGTGTGACCAGAGCGCGGGAATTGTTGTTTTTATTTTTAAAGTAACTGCTTTTACTAAAAACGTTTTTATACCCGTTACTCGTAGAGTAAAAGGGTATACTAGATTCGTCGGAAAGTATGTAACATGCAGAAGGAAGCGTTTCCGACCCCATAAAGTATATATATTCTTGATCAGGATCACTAGCCGAGTCGATCTAGCCATGTCCGTCTGTCCGTCTGTCCGTCTGTCCGTCTGTCCGTCTGTCTGTCCGTCCGGATGAACGCTGAGATCTCGGAAACTATGAGAGCTAGGCTATTGAGATTTGGCGTGCAGATTCCTGAGCTTCTTACGCAGCGCAAGTTTGTTTCAGTAGACTGCCACGCCCACTCTAACGCCCACAAACCGCCCAAAACTGTAGCTCCTACAGTTTTGATGCTAGACAAAAAATTTTAACTGAAATGTATTAGTCTTGTCAATACCTATCGATTGACCCAAAAAAAATTTTGCTACGCCCACTCTAACGCCAACAAACCTCCCAAGAAGAAGCTATGACGTCAGAGCCAGACAATGCGAAATGTTTTTACGCGTGTATGTGTGTGTATGTAAATACATAGTTGCCAGCCGAACTTAGCGGCAAAGAAAAAAGCACTGCCGGCGCTCAGAGAAAGCAAAGTGCGCGGCTAACTTATTCTATTGAATAATGCATTTTTCACGCCTACCCTAACGCCCACAACGCTTAAATCTGTCTTCCGCCGGTAGGTGGCGCATTTAAATCTCGCTTTGCTGCTTGCATATCAATATTTCCCTTTGGTCCCTTAAGCTGAGTAACGGGTATCTGATAGTCGAGGTACTCGACTATAGCGTTCTCCCTTGTTTTTTTTAATTCGTTTTTTGTACTTAATAAAATAATTTTAAAAACTTTATAAGCCAATTTTTTTATTTGTGGGCTGTTAACTGATCTAAAGTCATCAGATATAACTTAGATTTCAAATTATTATTATTTGAATGTACCAATAATCATTTGATTCAAGTACCTTAATTTAGGTTTATATGTAAACTTTATAATTGTTAAAAATTAATCCAGCTGAGCTCTTAAAGTTAAATGTTATATTTTTTACGATGTGTTTCCCTAATTACGTTAGTGTATAATTTAAAATTTATATAATTAGTACTATATCCCCACAACATTATTTTGCTATGCTTTTTACAAATCTGTTGTTCTATTTTGCGTAAAATTTACTCTTAAAATTGAAATTCTAAAGGCTTTTTAACAATGTACTTTAATTTAAATAATTTATACTTTTTTTGCGGACTAGTTTATTATCAACTAAATTAATTTGCGCTGCAGGCCGCCACCAGGGCGGATCACACCGGCGGCTGCGTTTTTAACCTCATCGATTGCATGCATCATGCGATGCGGTTCAGTGAGGAACCAGATCCAAAGGACTACGCTATAGCGCCACAGTTTATCCTTTTCCTGAAACGTCCGAAATAAATAAAAATAAATTTAAAATGGTTGCACGACATGATTCTATAAATTTAGAAAAAAGGTCACTTACAATGCGGCCGACGACGTTTTCGAGGAAATCTGTCCGCAAGGATCGCACGGCTTCATCAAGACGATTTTGTTGCTGGGTGACACTGTAAATGGCGCTCAAGTGCCGGACATTCTCAAACATGGGCCTTTCAAGGGGGGAATCGTAGACAAAGGGTCGCAAGGTCTGCTCCAAACGCTTGCTGTGGGAAAGGGTAAAGAGTTAATGAGATACAAATTGTGTATGTTCCAACTCACAGTTCTGCCAATTGATCCTGTGCAGCCACACAGGACTTTTTCTGCATGCTCTGAAACGAATACGATAACAGACGGCCGAACTTTTCGTATTCAAATAGGCAAGCCTTGGCCTCGCCAGCCTTTATGTTTTGTCCCAAATGGGCTGACAGCAGATTGGCAATCTCCTGCACAAACGGGGCGCAAATGCCCTGGTAGCTGGCATTGATGGACCGCATAGTCTGAATCCTCTGCCAGGTGGTCTGCGCCTGGTTATGCAGCTCCTCCGAGGTGTCCAGGCAGTTGCGCTTCTTGTCACAGTCCAGCTGAATCGCAATCCACAATAGTTCCGCATTGGACAAAGCATCCGATATGATTTTGGTCAGCTTCTTGTCACTCTCGTGCCGCCGAACAGCTCGATCCAACTTGAGTTTGGTATTCTCGTAGAGTACGAGCTCAATACGCCGCTGGGTATGCTGCTGAATGTGAATAGTAAGATCATTTGAGAGCGTATCGAATATGTTGCTCAGCTGATGATCGTTAAGTAGCTGAAAGTCGTGCATTTCGCGCGACATCTCCGCCAAACTGAGGCAGTGTATATGGCCGAGATCCAGCTGATCTATTAGAGCCTGCGTGGCCTTGGCCTTGGCTTTGGTCTTTATATAGGATAGGGCATAAAACTGGATGCTGCAAGGTTAGTTCGTGTGAGTTTACTTCTTATGTCCTGGGATGTCTAAGCTTACCCATGTTGCAAATCCTCCAGCTTGGCCTTCTCCTGCATAAGATCTACCTCTGCGCTCTGGAACTCATCATAGTCCTGGATCTTGAAGTTTTCCTTCACATACAGAGTAAAGTATTGCATGAACGAATCGCACTTGTGGAAGTACTGCTCCAGAGGCAGTTGATGCATGAAGAGTGGCGGCGACTGCTGGGAGGTGAAGGCCTTCTTGGCCTCGCTGCTTAGTCGACAGTTCTCCCGCTGCAGTTCCTCCAGTTGCTTGGCCTTGGACTGACATGCGGCTATCAGATCCTTCTCCCTTAGTTGCAGCTCGGCGGCGGCGCACTCAACTTCGCGCAGGTGGTTATTTATGGAGTTTTTTGTGTTTCTGCAAAGGAACGAAGTATTACTAGGTAATCAGGATGTTTTCAGGGGACTTCGAAGATCTAGGATTCTAAAAGAGTAAGTGTTAACATGGAACTAGTAGTTTTAGACAAGTTGGACTGGCTTTCTAATCATTGAACGTTTTAGAGTAGTTAGACTGATCCTGTGGCTACTAAAAACCAGGCCCTAAATACAAATCTCTTACATCATGTCCTCTAGCAGCGTGGCATAATCCCTAGACGCCTCCTCGATCGACTCAATGCCCATGCTCAGAGCGTCCACATCCTGCTGCTTGTAACTCAAAAGACCAGGACTCTCCGAATCGATCTGGAGCAGCTTCAACTCCCGATCCGATTTACTTAGCCACTCCTCTCGCCGCTGCATCTCCTCCGCCTCCAGAGACTGTCGTTCCGTGAGGATATTCGCATCCGTGATGTTCCCCGAGAGGAACTTGAAGAACTGCTCCATCTGCTCATCGTAGAGGATCCACTGGTTCGAGCTGTCTACGCCCAGCTTCTTAAAGAACTCCGAGTTCTGATTGGGAGGACCAATAAATGTAAGTTTAATTAAATTATTTGATCGAACTCACGCTCAGCAGATCGCCCATATTTAAAAAAATGACAACACAAGCTGACTGCCTATCGATAGTATGGAGGGATTCTTGCGACTCTACTAGGGATAACACTTTTCGTAGTTATTTTGAATCGATTTATTTCTTTAACAGTTTTCTATTGCTTGGTACAAAACCTATTGTTAGGCAATGGAACCACAGAAGTTTGAGTCAGAAATAATAGTTAAATTCCAAAATTTTTAAAAATGTATACTGATTTATAAGTCTTTTATACTATTAAGATAATGAGTTTCTCAAACATTTAAATTATACAGTTGCAGTTTTTTTTTAATTATCAAAAATCATTGTTATTTGGTTAGTCTAAAAAAACTTTAAAAAAACTCAACCACGAAATGCCTTGGGCATCAATAAAGTTTTAGCTATAAAAAGTAGCTAAGAAACCGTTACTTTAAAGGTTGTATTTTAGGTAACATTTAAAAGTATATTCATAAATCGCGCTCCGGGCACACTGGCAATAGTTCAATTTAGTAACCAGCCGCGAATCGTGAATTAAGATGTTCAAATTGGCCCGTATGCTCCTGCCGCAGCAGCGGATGCTCGCCAGCCCGCTGCGCCTGCAGCGCCTGATCTCCACCAGCGATGAGGTCAACTCGGAGCCCATCCTGAAATCCATGGACACCATTGGCGGCCTCCCCACCAAACTGGTCAACGAGCAGAAGCTGAAGAAGACAAGCAGGTAATCAACCTACCGGTTCTCGCACTTGACCTTTGCCTTGCCCGTTTGTTTTGTTTACGTTTCGACCGGTATGGTATGCATGTATCGGATGCCTGATTTGGGCGTGCTTTCGGATGCGGAATTTCGGGGTACATATTTCTGTTTTCTGTGGGGGAGAAAGTATGTAGTGTACCGTACCCACTTATGCAGTCACGTAGACCAAAGACGAGTGTGTGTGTTTGTGTATTTGTGGCTTTGTTAGTTCTGCACTCTATTGTTCTCCACTTTTTGTTGCCCACAGAACCTTATCGACGCTCCAAAATCACTCCGTTCCCATTGCCGCTCGCGTCACGGTGTCGAAAGATGAGAGTCGCGACTTTATGGCCGTGTTCCCAGGTAAGCTGCCATCACTTATGCCAATTATCATGCAAATACTAGTGCTAATTCTATTCCGAATTGCAGATCTTGTGCGTGACATCACCACCGTGACAAAGACCTACAATTGCAACGATGCGGCCAAGTGGTTTGCCCAGGTCCTGCAGTACAATGTGCCCCGGGGCAAGAAGAACAGGGGCATCCTCACTGTTCTCACGTATAAGAATCTGGTTCCCGCCCAGGATTTGACGCCCGAGAACATAAAACTCGCTCAGTATCTGGGCTGGTGTGTGGAAATGGTAGGAATCTAGGGTACAAAGGAGTTCCTTAACTTACTAACATGTATTGCACCTGTAGCTCCAGAGTTTTTTCATTATCTCGGACGATGTGATGGACAACAGCACCACCAGACGCGGTCAGCCCTGCTGGCACAAGGTGGAGAACGTTGGCATGACCGCCATCAACGATGCCCTCATGATCGAAAACGCCATGTATGCCATTCTGAAGATGCATTTCAGCCACTTAGACTGCTACGTGGCCCTAATGGAGCTATTCCACGAAATCACATACATCACCACCTGCGGACAATCGTTGGACCAGCTGAACTCGAACCGCTGTGTCTCGGAATTCACCATGGAGAACTACAAAGCGATTGTGGAAAACAAGACTGCCTATTACACATTCTACCTTCCATTTGCCATCGCCTTACACTTGGCTGGGTGGGTCATGATTCTCATTTCTTAGATTTCGCTTACTAATCCTGTGTTCTATTGTTTAGCTACAAGGACGCCGAGGCCTTCCGGCAATCAAAGACCATTCTCTTAGAAATGGGCAACTTTTTCCAGGTACAAGACGATTTTCTTGACTGCTTTGGTAACCCGGAAGTGACCGGCAAAATCGGGACTGATATTCAGGACAACAAGTGTTCGTGGCTGGCAGTGGTGGCCATGCAGCGAGCCAATGTGGAGCAAAAGCAAATCATGATCGATTGCTATGGTAAAGAGGGTAAGGTTACCTTGTTAGGTATCAGAGTAAGTTATTAACTATTAGTTGACTTGCAGATCCAGCTAAAGTGGAACGCGTCAAGGAGCTGTACAAGGAACTGGGACTGCCATCCACATATGCCATTTTTGAGGAGGAATCCTACAACATGATTAAAACTCACATACAACAAACCTCTCGCGGGGTGCCTCACCAAACCTTCCTGCAAATTCTCAACAAAATCTATCAACGTGACTCCTAAATTACTTGATTGCGTCGACATAACGAATACGTTTTTAATTAAACTGTAGTTTAAGCATTTACATTGATAAACTGTTAGCATGGGCTCAGCAATTACAACCGAAATGAAATTTTTACTATACATACATAAAGCATATTTTGTTTAATCGTCTGTAAAATCAAAAGGTGCAAAGGCCTTTCGGAAATCTTCAACATACGATACTTCTTCTTCCTTATCGAGCAGGCAATCCTTCCAGTTGACTTTCTCATCGCAGTTCAGTAGATTTTCTGAACAGAAAACGTCCCTGGAAATATGCGATTAGTTAAGCAGTTGTCAAAACAAATTATAAAGGCAGCGCACCTGGCAAAATGAATGGGAAAATGTTTCATTTGCCGCGTTATAAGAGTGCTATCGTCGGGCAACTCAGCCAGGAAATATGGTCCCATTTCCGGTAGCATTTTTTCGGAATCCAATGCCGGCAAGGTCTCAAACTCCAGATTGAATTCCTCCGCTTTGTCCTGAAATGTAGAAATATGAGTATTACATTTTATCATAGGCTTTGGTTGTAATTATACCTCAAAACTATGTTTTATCTTCCAGGCATAGCCTTCTTCAAAGCCAAGTGCGTTGATCTGCAGGTGAACTGACTTGTAATGCCGCTCAGTGAAGCACACAACTTGTCCTAAGGTTTTGAAGAACTTTCGTAAGGCAGCCTTGAACTTATTTAGCTCCTCCCAATCATCTGGACTGAGTTGAGCAGCGCAAGGCACATGTTTGGTGGACAATATCATGACATGATGTTTGTTGATGGGTCCTTTAGCCAGAGCTAGATAAAAGTGTTCGCCCACAGTGATAATAAGATGTTTTTCCACATCGGGTGAGGACAAACAGAACCAGCATTTATCTATGCAGAAAGAAAAATGTATCAATAGTACAGCTAGTTGAATAGTGAACCAGATCACAAACCTTGCTCAATCTGAGGAATTCTTGGGCGCTTATCTCTTCTGTTATTATCACCGCTTTGGCGCTTACGACTGCCGCCATCCATGTCATAGAAATATTGTCGATTTTCGGACTGAATATGAATACACTTCGAATAAGTATATTGATTAAAGAAGATTTGATGATTACCCACCGAGTCATTTTTGTTGATGGCTCCGCCCAAGTCTAAACCGATAAAAGGACAAGGGATTTCGTTGGTGGTCTTCTGCACCAGGTCCAGTAGACGAGTCTTGTCCACGGGCTTAAGACTGAGTGCGTAAATGTACTTGGCTTTTTCGGCATTTCCCACTTCCGCAAGGGAAATAAAGCGAGTGCACAGCTCGAACTGCGTGGTCTCGTCCTTGGGCATCCGAAAAGGAGCGCTTTCGTAGTGGGTTCCATTGATGGCACAGAAGTGATACCGCGGCTTTATCTCACGGCAGAGAAATGACACCAACTTAGAGGCAATGGCCTGGAAAGAGGGATTGCTCAGATACATTGATATGGGGACTCCAGAGAGAAACATACGTTTTCCTTCTCCTGCATACCGAACGGCCACTGGGAAGTGAGCAGCACATCCACTCCTCGGTACTCCGTAGAACAGTTTTTGGACACCAAACAGGAGTTCCTTACGGCAATGACATCGGCTTTGGTGAACTCGTGCTCTGACCCAGAGGAATCCGCAGTGCCCGCCGCCTCCAAGCCACTTAAGTAGGCTATTTTGACACCACTGCTCAGAGTGTAGACTCCACGTCGGCCGAGATATGTGAGATTGGTGCAGATTTCACCATCGGCCAGATTTTCGAAGTATTTGCTATGATCCTTCGAGTTGGGGCCCAGGATATAGGTGGGCACGGTAACTGGGGATTTGGAGAGTTTATAGATAGTGGCACATTTTTATATTCCACTATACTTACTATGTTTGAATCCATTTTTGTAGGCTATAAGCTCCTCGTTTTGTTTGTCCTCGCCGAAAAAGTCACCCACACAGCACAGGATTTCAAAGGGTCCCGCCTTTTTGTTGACCTGCTCCACGCGCTGGAAGAGTTGCTTGAAGCGACCCCGCACATCGCCCACAACTAAGCTGGGAGGAAAAGGCAATATTAAATCTTTAATTCATTGTTTTATTCCACGATTTATTTACTTTTATTTACTCACATTTTGGTGCCCGCGTCCATGGTTATCGATAACTGAGAAATCGGTTACTAATCCGAATAACATTAATTATAGGGCTGCCAACTTGTTGCATTGAAAGGCGGCAGAGTTCAAAGTTTATACATCTTTTGCTTAATTATTATTACAGATTTAGTAAAGTTCTATCAACGATATTATTATATTAACAAAATTGAAAAGTAATTATCGCACTTACAACTCGTTTCGAGCACCATGACACACTTTGAACCGAAATCCCCAGCTATACTTTTTTCGGCAATTGCTGTTAAATTGACCGAAGAACGTTCTATGCTTATATAACGAACTATAACCTTACTGCAATGTCAATGGCCCAAAACGTGACATTATTTATGACATTGGCCCCAAACAGCAGCAGATTGCAACAATGAACTTTTGCTGGGCTTTTCTGGTCATGCGTGGCTGGCACAATTAAGTGGCCACTACTCTTTGCGTTCCATTAGATGTGGAGCTTCGTGAGGGATATAAAATGGGCCTAGCGATTCCATATTCATATCAGTCATATTATACACTCAATCGCAGTAATGTCGCCCAGTCAGGTTTTGTTGATCTCAGTGCTATTGGGTCTAAATAGTTATCATGTATTTGGCCAAACCACCATCGATTGTCAAAGACCGCCGCAACTTGTGGTGAGTTATAAATGGGATCTATGGAATTTTGAGTGGATTCTGAAGACATTTTTGTGTTTCTTCTAGGATCCCGCACTTTGCTGCAGGGATGGAGGTCGCGACCAGGTGTCAGAGCAGTGCGCCCAGCGGATTCTAGGAGCAGCAAGTGGACAGAAGCCAGGAGGTCCTCCATCACTGGACACGGCAGCAGTAAGTAATCTCAGGAAACTATTTAAAACACTTTTAATATTCTCGATTCGCGGCAACTTAGTGCCTCGCCGAGTGCATTCTCACTTCATCCAAGTACCTTGAGGAGCCCCAAAAACTGAACTTGGCCAACATACGCAGTGATCTCTCGGCCAAGTTCTCCAACGACAGCGTCTATGTGGAAGCAATGTCGATGGCCTACTCCAAGTGTGAGCCCCAATCTCAGCGCAGATTGGCAATGATCCTGCAGCAACAGCAACAGCAACTGCAGCAGCAACAGCCCCAGCAGCAACAACCGAGATGCAGTCCCTTCTCCGCCATCGTCCTCGGTTGCACGTATATGGAATACTTTAAGAACTGTCCGGATCATCGGTGGACGCAAAATGCCCAGTGTGCTCTGGCAAAAGCCTATGTTACGCAGTGCGGCCTGGGTGCTTAACTTTCCGATTCATTCCAGTCGAAGCTTGTATATACTGTAGCAATTAGTAATTAAATACAAATCTTTAAAATTTGTTTATTTTTTCATATATATATATGTAAATAAATGTATATATATGTAAATGTAAATGTAAACAACATTGCATTTTTGTTTTTATAAAATATCTTAATATATTATTATTATATTAGACATTTGCAAAAATTCAACGAGCTTATAAGATTCAAACATTGATGTGGGTTTTTTAAAACAAGGTCAACATACAACATTTGTGTTATCAAATTTTCGCAATTATTTGTTCGTTTTGAGTTTACAATAACCAACATTTTCCTATAAGTATAAGGCAGAGAATTGTAATTTAAGCTACCCCTTTGATTATATAGATCTGGGGGCCTTTTTGCGCTGGACGACCTGGAAAGCCTTTAAGACCAGCATCGGCTGGGCGTCCAATCCATTCATCCCATCCATCCCATCCCATCCGCTGTCACCTTTTTGCCCTGAAAGACCTGGAGCGCCATCAGGGTCGACCGCTCCGGGGTCACCTTCTAGCCCTCGGAGACCTGGACGGCCATCAAGGCCAGGCTCCCCTTTGTCTCCTTTTCTTCCATGTTGGCCGTCCAGTCCATGCATCCCATGTTGTCCGCTGTCACCTTTTTGCCCTGGGCGACCTGGAAAGCCATTAAGGCCGTCCGATCCAGGCGCTCCGCGGTCACCTTTTGGCCCTGGGAGACCTGGACGGCCATCAATGCCAGGCTCTCCTTTGTCTCCATTTCTTCCATGATGGCCGTCCAATCCATGCATCCCATGTTGCCCAGGCGCCCCTTTTTGGCCTGTAAGTCCGTTAAACCCAGGGTAACCCCGAGGACCGATAGGACCTTGAACTCCAGGCACCCCTGAGGATGCCATCTCTTTCAGCATGTTTAGCTGCGCAGCTATATTGTCCAGTCTTTCATTAATTTCAGCCTTGTAGCGCTCGAAATCTTCCTCCTTAAGTTAAGTTCAAGAATATTACTTTTATCACTTATGTGTAGTAAAGGGTTAAAAGGTTTCAACCAACGACGATTGGTCAGTCATACGACCAATATTTGCTATTTGTATTGTTTATTAAAGCTTCATTTCTTCCCAAACCAATTGCCTTGTCTTCCATAATTCAAATGAAAGACTGATAGAAATAATCAGTGACCTTAAATTATCAGTGCTCAACTTTTTTTGGGTTATAATTTTTCAAAATGTATGTATTTGTCACATTTCCGGAAATGCGCCAATGTGCGATGATTGAAACCTTTTAACAGAACAATTTTGTTTGACTTTAATTTAAATAAGTAGTCAATATGTAATTTGGTTCTTTAAGTGTTCGTTCAAGTCTTTACTTACATTCACAGTGCCATTGGCCGTGTGGAGCAAAAAAATGCAAATACAACAGAGTATTTTCCTCATTATTTAAGAAACGAACTAATCTGAATCACTGACAGACAGATACTAATCCAAAGTGAGCAATCGTTGCTGTACTTCAGTTCTTATCTCGTCAGCTCGTAGTGATCGAAGATCAGTGTCTCTTAAGGGTTTTATACATGTGTAATGTTTTGATTTAATTTATTTTTCTTTAAGTGTATGGCTGAAAAGTTAATTTTTGGTAAGATACAAATTTTCATGCGTTCAAAAACGGCTGCCTAAGTAACGGTTTCTTGAACCGCATATTCAGTGTGACCATAGAGGGAATTTCCTTGGCAGTCAGTCTATCGAATATCGAGTACAATCGTCAGACAATCGCAGCTTCCTCTTCTGCCTCTCGTTTTTTCGTAATTATTGAGATCTTCTATCTCCCTTTTCACCGACACTTACGCTGAGGCTATCTCCCTTTTTCACCGACACTTACGCTGAGGCTATCTCCCTTTTTCACCGACACTTACGGTGGCTTACGTTTTACGTATTGATAGAAAAGTCGCAGGCAGAACGGTTTAATTTTTAGAGCAGACGCTGCCGAAGTGCTCCTTTCCGAAAGACAATCAATCTTCAATCTTGAATAATTCCAAAATGGTTGACCTGACCGACGCCGGTTCGCCGTTCCAGCAATCAATTCCCGACTTTGCCTTCTACGTGCCGGCTGTTGTTGTTTTTACCCTGGCAGGTGAGTTTCGGCCAGAACCCCCACCCCCACCGCTCTGCATTTGTTACCACCTTCAAAACCCCCCTCCCCTTCTAAACGTTAATGCATGCACATATGTATAGCCTGGCCGAAATCCCGGCAAATTGGGTCAAAAGACTTTCACGAGCAACTCAACTGAATGTTTGCCCCTGCGGAACTCCCCTTTTTGCCACTGCTGTTGGATGTGTCGTTCGTGTGTTTGGCTTGGTCTTTCGTTCTTATCCGTTTTGGTTTGAGATAGTCTCGATTTGGTTTGTGCTTTTGGCAATTTGTCTTACGTGTTCTATTTGGCCATTCTGTTCCATTCTGGATTTCTTGCGTACGTAGTCAAAAGTTTGTGGGCTTCCATCGATAAGGGCAGTGTGATAAGGAATCGACCTGCCACCAATCAGTGGTCCAAGTAGTACAGTCAAACCTCCTCCGAAAAACATCTATTTCAATGAAGTGTTAATGGAGTGCTCAGCTTAAAGAGGCCTTACTAAATATGATGGCAAAATACATCATATTTTGTGATATCAATACTCAATATACTTATAAACTTATAAAGATCCTTAAATAGTACGGTATAATAATGTTTAATTTTAGGAAAGTAATTAATTGCATACTTTTCTTAATATTTCTTTATTCATTAAAATCTTAGTAAGGGATTTAAACCACGTTGATATATAATAGATTAATGATCTTGGAAAAATAGAAAACTTGAACATTCTCAGTTGGCAAAATCTACTTTCGATTCAAAATATGCTTCAGTATGGCTTGCATTCTTATAACTTTGGAGCTATCTGTCTCTCGAGGGTGGGCTTCGTCTCCATGTGTTCGTGTGTCCGGCACTGATTAGAGGCTCTCCCTTATCGCCACTATATATTTAAACATATGCTCTCCGCAACGCCAACTTCTTGGGTCTACCTTTGGAAACATGCTGACGAAGGCAGGAGCCAAACCGAAAAGCGCAGCAAAAAATCAACTATGAGGCATATCTGAGAATAATGAAATATAAGCGAATGATTACACACGAGTGGCAATTTACTTTTGTATTGATTTTAATATAAATTTTAGAGAGTACGCGCTCAGTCCTCCCGAACAGCAGAACCCGGAGCACGTAAGCACCGGCGATCTAGCGCCAAAATTAAATAATATTCGAGTGTGTGATCTGGGGTGTATCTACTGTATGTAATCTGTAAAATAATTTCAATCGTTATTATCTCTGCATGCCGCGTGTCCAACTTGTGTTGAAGATAATCAAAATCCGTAGTCCTAAAATCCTTACTCGTATCTGATTAGTTTGTTTTGCCACGTTGTTTGTTTCTGTGATTTTGTTTGCCCCCCAGTAGCATGCTAAAATCCAGAGAACAGAACCGTAAACCATGATTTCCTATATATACCATCCATTCAGACGCGAACCGCTAAAGGCGACCGCCCCACAAAACACAGCCCGTAAATTAGAAACGAAAACCGAAAGATTAGATCATGGCCGAGGATCCGGTGAACCAGCAGGCATTCGCTGAAGACGTGGCAGCTGCCGCCGCTGCCGGAGGACCGGCTGGCTTCGCCGGTCCAGAACCCGGACATCCCGACTTCAAGATGCCCAGTGCCGACGAGATCTGGAAGCTGGTGGAGGGCATGGAGGGAATTTCGGATGACGAACGGGCGGAACTCCGGGAGAGCATCTTCAACCCGAAGCCGCCGTCGCCGGAGGACTTTATGCGCCAGTACGGACATCCGGGCCACAGTTCGCGGGAATACCTGGTGTTCTTCGTGATGCTGGCCCTCATACTTATTGTCTTTGGTAAGCGTCCTCCGGAACGGGCCAATGCCGTTTTACACCCATATCGGGTGCGATATTCGCACCCACCTGGGTTTCTGGGTAAAAGGGGGCGATAAGGTTTTAGGGGGCCCTGCCAGAGCACTCACACTCTCGAGCTCCGGCTAGAATGTTTGCTTCGTTTATAGGCGTTCGATTTTCGATAAGATAACCACCGGTGAGCGTAGGATCCACCACAGATACAGAGACAGCGAAACCCAAAAAGCAGTACTTGTCAGAGACCCATGCCCGCCAGAAGTTGACACCTAGACCTTGGCCAAAAATCCACCAAACATGAGCTTGTCGGGCTCTGATGACGAACTCGGCGTGCTCGAGCAGCTGAAACAGTCCGTGGAGACGATCGTGGCCAAAACGGGGCCCAGCAGCAAATTCTCGAAGGATCTGGTCAAGCGGATCGTCGAGATGCAGAGCAAGCTGGAGTCTCTGGCCGAAACGGACCGGCATCAGTTTCTCGCGGAGATGAAGGACAAGTTCCAGGAGACGATAGGCAGGATCGAGGAGCGAATTGTGCAGCATGCTCACATAGCACAGACCTACTCCAGTTCCATAGTGTCGGCGGTGATCTTTCTCCTGGTCTCGATATTCGGTCTCAGTTCCCCTGATCCTAAGTTCCAACCAAGCCACCTTATTAACTGCTCTGTATTTCTTTCACTTTGCAGCTCTCTTCGGCTACAAGTTGTACAAATCCCTGACGGAGAAGGAGCTCAAGAAGCAGGAGAAGCTCAAGAGCAAGCAACAGAAGAAGGCCAAGAAGTCCAACTGAAGGAGAAGAAGATGCGACGACGAGGAGGAGGAGGAGGAGATGTCCCCAACGTAGTACTTTCCGGCCCTGAGACCTTCCATCTTGTTAATCAATACAATCGCCCTGTAAATGACTAAATCATAAACCAGTAAACGTAATAAAATAAACAGTACCCCGTAACTCTTTTAAATGCCACGGTAATTGTGTTGTTACGAGGAGTCGGATTAATTGCCATTAAGGTAGGACATCAGGAAATGCAAATCGGTGTCGTGACCGAACTTGTTGCTGCCATCTAGGCAATCCTGGCCTCCGTTGTCATGGGCAACACGGTCGTTTTGTCGAAGCGCCTCCTGTCAGGCTTACTATTAATAGTCAGATTCAGTTTCCAGTTACCCAGTTAAGCAGCAACACTCGGAGATACAAAACATGTCCTATTCCAGCCGTGAGTATGCCATTGACCAAGGGTTCCCACTCACATATATTACTGGTGCTCCCTAGGTTTTGGTTTCGACTTCCACCTGCCGGATGAGGGATGGTGCTACCCGAAGAACGACATGCACTTCATCCGCAGCGCCGAGTGGGTGCCCGTGGAGAAGGCTGGCGTGGGTCGCTCCTTCGCCAATCCCAATGGCGTGATCTATCCCCGGGTAGTCGGCATGATTCCGCGCTACGGCGGCCATGTTCCGGGCAACAAATTCCGGGTGGGCAACACCTACGGTCGTGCCACCATCGACGCCAAGCGCCATCTGGCCCTCAACCACGATTGAAGCCTCGATTTTTGGATCACTAGCTCACGTATAGCCAATCAAATTTGCTGTGTTACGCTTAGAGAAGCACCCAAAATAAATCGTATACTGTAGTACAGCCGAATGGAGAACTGTAGAAAAATGGCATGTGGTAATAAAATTATTCACTGATAAAAGTTTAAAGAGTGCTTTATTATTTTATTGGGTTGATCCTTTTTTTTGAATACTGAAAGCTAATCATTTCCTTTAGTTTGATAATAAGTTACATAGGACGAACATTATTAGAAATAACAATTACATACAGAATACAGTAAATAATAAATTTATAAACATTCTTTTTTAAAATTAAATTAAAATTTAAAAAAAAAGTAATGTGGCGCGCTTTTTAATTTTTCGCTGGAGCAATTCTCTAACTACCATTTGCGGAAAACAAATTTTTAAATTTCAGAAAATTTTTAAGGATAATCTGAAACTAATTGTCCTAGACATATTTTCAAAATGTTTCTTCAAAAAACAGAAAAACCGCAGTTAGTCAGTGTTACCAAAACGCAAAGGCGGGTAAATACATTATTTTGGTACTATTTTGATGGGTATTTTTAAGACCACCGCCAAAGGTCTTTCCGCAGATAAGAGTAAATAACAAATCATCATTAACAAACAACTTTTATATGATCATCTGCTGGAATATCTATTGAAATAGCTGTATTAATCTATAGCTTTCCTAAATATAAACAAAAAACGCGGCGAATGATCTACAATGGGCATGGGTCTACTTAACATCTGGAGACGTGGCCTCCACACGAGATCCGCCCGATTGCAGATGATCCAGGGTGCCAGGCCCACCAAAAGGATATGCATCGTGGGAGCCGGACCAGCCGGCTTCTATGCCGCCCAACTAATCCTCAAGCAACTGGATGACTGCGTGGTGGACGTGCTCGAGAAGCTGCCGGTTCCCTTCGGACTGGTGCGGTAAGCAGATATGTATAGCTTTAGAAGGCGGTGCTATTGGTGCCCAGGCCGAAGCCAAAGAGTGGACCCACAATGGAGCGAAAGATGCCACTGAAGTAGCCTGAAATGGCAGGGGAAACTGCCAATCCTCTAAAGAAATTTAGGGCTAACACGTACGTACCTCCCACCTGATCGAGACTCCACAGAGGATTGGCTGCGGTCGGGGCCGGACTAATGATCACCAAGAGGCACACAATCAGTGGAGCAGCACCAACTACCGCCTCCATCTTGGAAGCAACACTGTGACTCCCTCTTCAAACCCAAATGCTTTTATCCGCACCCGGTTGCGTGTGCACGGCATTCCATTGCACTTATCGGCTAACGACTTGTCCCATTATGCAAATCGCACATTGCAGCTTCGGCGTAGCACCCGATCATCCGGAGGTCAAGAACGTAATCAACACCTTCACCAAGACCGCCGAGCATCCGCGTCTGCGTTACTTTGGCAACCTATCGCTGGGCTCGGATGTCAACCTGCAGGAGCTGAGGGATCGGTACCATGCCGTGCTCCTGACCTACGGAGCGGACCAGGATCGGCAACTGGAACTGGAGAACGAGCAGCAGGGCAATGTGATATCTGCCCGGAAATTTGTGGCTTGGTACAATGGCTTGCCGGGTGCGGAAAACCTAGCTCCGGATCTCAGTGGTCGCGATGTCACGATTGTGGGTCAGGGCAACGTCGCTGTGGATGTGGCCAGGATGCTCCTCAGTCCTTTGGATGCTCTGAGGGTAAGCTCTTTTAAATACACACAAGAATCTCTGATTCTCACCTTGCAATCATAGACCACAGATACAACGGAGTATGCTCTGGAAGCCCTATCCCGCAGTCAAGTCGAGCGAGTGCATCTGGTGGGCAGGCGTGGTCCCCTGCAGGCCGCCTTCACAATCAAGGAGCTGCGGGAGATGCTCAAGCTGCCCAATGTGGACACTCGCTGGCGAACCGATGATTTCTCGGGTAAGAATCGTGGAATCTTCCAGGATTTTTTTGACATACTTATGGCTTCCAACCCTCAGGCATAGATCTCCAGTTGGATAAACTGCAGCGTCCTCGCAAGCGACTCACCGAACTGATGCTCAAGAGCCTGAAGGAACAGGGCAGGTCCTCTGGCACCAAACAGTTCCTGCCCATCTTCCTGCGTGCTCCGAAAGCTATAGGTCCAGGCGAAATGGAGTTCTCCGTCACGGAACTTCAGCAGGATGCAGCAGTGGCCACCAGTTCCACGGAGCGCCTTCCCTCGCACCTAATCCTGCGCAGCATTGGTTACAAATCCAGTTGCGTGGATGGGGCCATCAATTTCGACACCCGTCGCGGTCGTGTTCACAACATTGACGGTCGTGCTCTCAAGGATGATGCTTCGGGAAATGTGGATCCCGGTCTATATGTGGCCGGCTGGCTGGGAACTGGACCCACTGGCGTTATTGTGACCACCATGAACGGCGCCTTCTCGGTGGCCAAAAACATCTGTGATGATATAGCCGCCAATGTTTTGGATACCAGCTCAGCAAAACCAGGATTCGATGCCGATGGCAAGAGCGTAGTTACTTGGGATGGATGGCGGCGGATCAACGACTTTGAAATCGAGGCGGGCAAGGCCAAGGGAAAGCCGCGTGAGAAGATCGTTAGCATCAATGATATGCTGCGAGTGGCGGGCGTGTAAAGCCCGCATTCCATGGGTGGTGGCTGACAATAGTTTTTATGAGAACAAATCTAGCTTACTTTATTTAACTGTCGTTTGAGGCCTTTGTAATTTATTGTAAATAAAAATCTTGTAAATTTATGAGTAAGGTTTCCAAATTAATTGTGCAAGTAAATTATAGTTAGCGAAATGGATCACGCTATAACGCCGGAACCGCACTTGGTGCCAGGGTAAGAGTTCCTCTATATATCCTTATTTGATATATCATATTTGTAACGAATTGTAGGTACACGGGTCATTGTGCTCAGAATCGGGACAGAGTGGGTCGAACTTATGGCCGGCAAACCCACAAGCTGCTAATAGATCCCTGTATTTACCATGCCCCGGAACTAATTGTGGCCTCCATTCATGCCAAGCATGGTCTAAAGGATTATCCCACGGAACAAGAGCTGAAGATCCTGCGCACTCGTGAGGGGCTGGTGGACTCCGTTTACAGGCATCCCATTCTACCCGGCTACGCTGGCTTTGTGCCGAACAAAGTGAGTCAGATTGGCAAGCGTTATGTGGCCGCCGCATCCGCGGGAGTGGCCCGGCACGAGACCCTGATGGAGCTGTACCGCTGCGAGAAACGGACGCTGAGACACCGGGATCTTCTGGAGAGTGGAAACGGTCTGTTCGACCGCAAGATCAACGAGAGACTGTTGCCGCAGACCTACTACAGGTCACCTCTGATTCCGGTCACCGGAGTGTCCAAGGGCATCAAGGATGAGTCGTGTCCGCCGAGAGTAGAGAAGCTTTGCTACAGCAAGTTCACGTCGCCGCATTTCCTGGAGGACGAGGACGCCGACAAGTTCATTATCAACGGCTACGCCGGTCACATTCCCATGTCGGTGACCCGGTTCGGGGAGTCCAACAAGGTGCTCACCCGGCGGGCGCTCTGCAGCTTCTCCGACTACATGTACAAGAAGAAGCGGGACACGTGGTGCTGTGGCCAGGACCTCAGCCGGCCGGCCATCACCTGTCCGCCCGTGGAGCACTTCATCGTCTACCACAAGGACGACGGGATGGTGCCCAACTATGCGGGCCACGTTCCCGGAGAGACCTACAAGTTCGGCCGGACCTATGCCAAGACCACCTACGACGCCAAGCGCTGGCTGGAGGTGCACAAGAATCTCACCGTGCTGCCGGAGGTGGCCAACCTGGACTACGCCTACTGAGGAGCACCACACACGGGTATTCCCCCCCGGGAGCAATTTCAAATGATAACGCTTTTCCCATGGCCTTGCCACCCCGCGTTGCAGGTGCCGCATTTATTGTGTATCTCTCACCTGGTCCCACTGGCGATTGTTGTGATGTATCGATACAACAACAACATCCCCAGCTTTCTATCTACGTCGTTTTGTTGCTGCAAATAAATAAGTTTTAATTGACTGTGCGCCTCTAAAATGTACGAATTGTGGCTAATGCCGTGACCAACTGCAGTGCAGTGCCCCTCGAGATCGGCACCAATGTGAATTCGGCCATTCGGGCAGGTGAAAAGGCCTAAAGTGTCCGTAAAACGCCAAAGGAAAAAATCTTTAGAATCGAATTCGAACAATTCAAACACACACACATAGTGCCGCACCGTTCACACACCGCAGTGCAGTACAGTACCGCAGTGAGGGCGAGCGAGACGACCAGTGCATCGGCAGATAACATACATTTGTGTACCTACCTCTCTTCCAAGTGGTGAGTTGAATGCCGATTATGCACCCTGCACGCGTCGCGCGGAGCATTGTATGCAATAAGTGAAGTGCACTGCCGCTGGGAAACAGAACGCAGCATAGTGAAACAGGAAACCCCCTGGAAATACTCCCCATCTAAACAGATCCCCCTTGAGGCCCCTCCTCTTCGAATCTTTACAACCGAGATTTATGGCGGGAACTCGAACGGAGTGTGCGCACAGGTCACTAACAAGTCGGTGCGACCCAAACTGCGGTCGACTTGTTTATTAAGAGCGAACAAACGAATAAAAATAAAAACAAAAAAATATATATGTAATTTGTTGTAGCAGGTGAGATTTACGACTGTATGTTGGGTTCGGAGAGGAGAGAGCAGTTCGTATTGAGAACGGGGGCGAATGGGAAACCGTGAAAAACCGCCAAAATGGGTTGAGTTCTTTTTGCATCGATTTTCCCGGCCGGAATGAGAAAATGTCTAATTGTTTTTTTTTTTTTTTACCGTTTTTGCTTTTATCGGCAGGCTGGAATAAAGGGCACTAACAAATAATAACAAACAACCTGCAATCATATTCCTATTGTAAATCGAATCGGATCTAACTTAATCGAATTTCAAAAACATTTATAACTGCATATCAAGTATAAACAACAATTATTTAATAAAAGAAACAACTATAAGTTTTTTAAGTAAACTTGTATATATTACAAACAGTCTTTAAATTTAAAAAAAAGGTACTCGAAATCTTTTTTGGCCAATCTTATAATCGCATAAATAGGTAATTTGTATTTCTCGAAGTTCGGTTAACTTGAATTTCAACAGTAGTAGCAAAAGCGGCAATGAAAGTACTCCACTATAAATCGGGTATTAACGTTCGTACTCTTTTTTAAATTGCAGAAGAGCGAGTGTAGTGATGAGCGAATCTCTGGTTTCTCAAGTGGAGGAGACCAAGGTGTCCGACGAAGATGGTGCAAAAGAGAAAGCTGAAGTGTCCACAGCCAAAGATTCGGCCGGATCTGCTATGGAAGTGGAGACAGAAGACACCGGTGGTCAGCAGCCAGAGCAAGGTGACCCGGGGGATAAGGAGAAATCTGCCACGGTGGACATAAACACACTCACCCCGTCGACGCCCTCACAAACCCCGCCCCAATCACAATTGCTGGCCGCCGAAACTGCCACATCGGGAAGCACGGCCGTCATCCCGGAGAACATCTTGTCGCCGCCCAAGTCAGAGACCCAAACGGATGAGACCAACACGGCCACCTCGACATCCTGCTCCCCGGCCTCCGAGGGTCAGCGGTCTCCCGCGGCGGAGCAACAGTCAACTGCTCCACCGCCGCCGAAGGAGGAGGAACTGCCCACAGCGGCTGTCAATGGCTCCATACCAAAGTCAGGGAAGCCTCTCTCCACACCGGTCGGCGGTAAGAAGCCCAGCAAGGCGGCTACCACGTCACCACGTGCCTCCCGGTCTCGCAAGCCCAAGGCGCTGCCAATGTACGAGAGCGAGATAAGCGACCACAAGGTGGGCATCAAGCTGTGCATTAAGAAATCCGATGCCGGCGACGGCGCACCCGCAGGTGCCACATCTCCGCCAGTGACCGTTCCAGCGGCCTCAAAGCCGGCTCGCAAGCGTGTCCGCAAGCCAAAGCAACAGGATAGCGATGAGGCCGAGTATGAACCGCGAAAGAAAAAAGGTGGAGGGGGAGGAAGTGGCGCGGAGAAGAAGGTTTCAACGAGTTCGGATGCGGAGGCGACTGGCGAGCCAATCGAGCAGAGTGTCTGGGCCCAGAAGCTGCCAGAGGAAGTCCTTTTTAGGGTGAGAACAAACTAAAGTAACAAAATAAAACCCATTACTAATTTATATTAATTATTTCCTCAGATTTTCGAGCACGCAGTGGATACACAGGGCTGTTTGCCCACCCTCTTTCGCCTTGGCAGAGTTTGCTCACTCTGGCGACAGGTTTCTCTTAGGCCCACACTGTGGCGCACCATGGATCTTACCACATGGGTCAAGGAGAAGTACCGCACTGAACTAAAGCTCAAGTGGTTTGTGGACAACCGCTGCAGTGCCTGTACAGAGCTGAATGTTTGTAAGTTGAGAAGACAAAGCATAGTAATATAATATAATGGTCAAATTTCCTTCTAGCCAATTGGAAAATATCAGACATTAACTGCTTCCTTGCCAAGTTGTCAAGCGGTTGCCCGAATCTCGCTGGCATTACACTGTCCGGCTGGAAAGGTTTCACTTCGGATCATCTGACGTATTTGGTGGATAACATGCACAAGTTGCAGCGCCTAGACTTGAGCTCCATCAATGTAAGTTGTGCTGTTTGGTTGCAAAGCTCATACTGATGTTAATTTTTTAACGCCCAGGTTGAGATGAACGCCAGCAAGAGCGCTGTGGGTGTAAACTCACTGTGCAATGCACTACAGACCATGGGCAGCCGCCTAACTCATCTCTACTTGGCGCACAATCGTCTGGCGGGAATACCACAGATAGTCGGAATTCTTTCGGTGAGTAGTGCAGTGTTTCATCCTTTTTCACATGGCTCATTGGCATCTAATCTACTTATTCCAGACGCATTGCCCGAATCTAACGTTATTGGATCTCTCGAATGTGACCACTCAGGCCACATCACACGGTGTACTTCACATTGAGAAGTTGCAGCGTGGCTGCCAGAAGCTGAAGGTCCTGCGGGTGACAAACTCCCACATAACGCCGAGCACGGCATCAATGCAGGAAATTGTAAGGCGGTTGGATATCTATATTGAATTTTGTTATTAAGAAAAAAAAACATTTTCAGATGGACTCCCCCGGCTTTCCAGATCTGGAAGAACTGTCCGTGGCTGCCCTTACAGATGAATCGCGCATCATAAGCGACGATCACCTGCAGCGCATCCTGAAGAGCAGTTCGAAGCTCAAGTTACTGGACGTGCGCAACTGCACCCGGCTGACACACGAAAGCCTCATTCGCCTACCTGCCTGGGATATCAAGCATTTATTCCTGTCAGGCTGCTCAGTCACTCGGGATATGGGGTATGTTTGATTGTTTGCCAACAAGAGAAACGTATTGTAATCACACGCTTACCCAATGTAGGTCGGGTCTGGAGCTTATTGCCTCCAAGTGGGCGCACAGTCTCATTGAACTGGATTTGGCTTGGGCGAATATGCAGCAACCCATAGATAACGCCCTACGAGCCCTCGCCGAAAAGGGCAGGGAGTCCCCCATGGCGTGAGTATATATTGAACTAATCAAACTATTGTGTGCTTATAAAATCCAATTTACGTGTGCCTTGCAGTCATTTAAATCTGTGCGGGTCGTCGGTTTCGGATGAGGCGGTAAAGGAAATACTTACGAACTGCCGGAAGATGAGCTCTATCAACCTGGCATCGTGCCGCGGACTGCCCCGTGGGGTCAAGCGCCTGATGCAGGGACCTCAGGAGCTGGGCGAGCTGCGAGAGGTTCTGGGTGTGCAGTTAAAGAACAGCAGCGGGAGCAACTAATCCAGTCAGTGGGCGAGTCCACGCATCGGTTTTATTGTTGATCAGGCGGGCCAAGTTTAAATGTAATTTAAATTGTTGCATCCCTCTTCGCGCGAAAGGCGTTTAGCGCTTTGTTGATTTTGTAATGTAGTCGGCAAACATATTGCAATATTTGCAAATTTGCAATCGCTTGCATCTTCCAATAATGCTTATCTTGTTTATAGGCCCTAGTGTGTAACTACTGTACTAGTTTAGTATTCTCTGCACAGCGGCAGCAGCGGGTTCCTCCCTTTGTGGAGGTTCCCGCATTAAATGCTGTGCGAACGAGCAACCTTTTGTAAATGCAATATGTATTCATAACTTAGTTGATTCGAATTTTTTGCAGCGCGAAATCATTCACTTTCGGGGACAACCGTTTGCAACGATTTTCAATTATTTTTTTGAGTATATACATAATGATATATATTTAATGATTGATTGTTAGTTAAGTCCGACCATTGAGCGTTTGTAAAGTATGTATACAAGAATTTAATATAAGTTTAAAGTGTATGATTCGCAATACGAAAATGATATATTTATCGTAAAGTAGTCGTCAATTCAAAGTCGCTAACTAAGGCAATTTGTAGAATGTTTTAACCCGATTGAAATGTACATATTGGCGTTAGAGAAACTTTCCGATTGGATGTTTTTATATACAAAATAACCATTAATAAAGGTAACGCATATACCACACATACATAAAGTAAATTAAAACAATTCAATTGTTAAGCATTACTAGCAGTTAAGTGACGGCAATTAAAGGTACATTTAATTTAAAATAAACGCAAACATTTTCAATCTACGCCCGGCATTATCTCTTCAGAGCAAAACACACCGCTCCATCGGGGTTGTTGTATAATTTTATTCAAATATGCGGGAGATAATATTGCATTACGAGCTATGTACGGCCAAGACAGCAATTACAGTACGAACCCAGTTTGGGTTGGGGATACCTCAGTTCCATCGATTAGATCATCTTCAGTTCTTCTGCAGCTTGTCCACGTCCTGAATGTAGTCGGTGCCGAGCTTGACGACGGCAGCACCAGTTCCCAAGCCGGCCAGGGTCGCCAGCAGGGCGTTGTCCTGCGGCAGGGCGGACTTGATCAGCGCCCAGGCCAGGACGGATCCCATGGAGAAGAGGGTGGCTCCCAGCAGGGCGTAGGCTCCCCGCTTGTTGTTCTTCACGTCCTTCAGGTGGGGCCTGCCGTAGATGTAGAAGGCACTGCCCACCACCGCCGAGATGAGGAAGACGTTCGTCAGGTCCTTCTTGGGCAGGATCTTGGGCACGATCTGGGGGTTCATAACATTCACCGCCAGGGCTCCGTAGCTCACCAGGCCGTGGATGGGTATGTAGTAGTTGAACACATTCTCCCGTGTGAAGGGTTTCAGGCCCACTTTGTCGCATATGCTGCAGGCGTCGTTTGACTGCGAGCTGGCCATGATTTTCGGTTAAAATGCAATTAAATCTTTGAATCCCGGTGTGGTGGGGTCGATGAGACGTCTTCTTCTTCTTGTTATGTAAAGAGCAGGGTTGTCAAGTCGCGCCAGAGCTTTTTATTACGCCCTGCGGAATATCACTGTTTTTAGATTGAAATTGTGGACTTTAAAATGTGTAAGGTAATATTTGGGGATGTCTGAGAGTTTATTTGACGTTGGGGTCTAAAACCTCTTGTTTCAGTTTGTCTATTTAATCTTAGTATGTATTTAACTTCTAGATCGCCGTGCAATGAAGAATGTTTGCTTGGCGATGTTCAAAATTCATATCTTCAGAAATCTGATAATTTATAAATAAATAATTTCCAGAACTTTTTTACCGGATATGCAATTTTGAAGATAACTTTAACTTCTTTGGATATTAATCATTTGTTGTTACTTGGTTTTCTATAAAATATTTCCCGTAAATCATTTTTAAAAGTACTTTTAAAAGAGCGTAATATATTTTGAGCTAAAAAGTAATCTTCAAAAAATTATACTAATTTTTGATTAGCTTAATTATTATAACCCAATTGGCGGATTTTGTAAAAATGCATACCATAAGTATTTCACTGGTTCCGGAATCAGTCACCTTTTCGAACCGAAAGTGTCAACTCTGCTGAACAGCCGGCACAGTGTGCAAAACCAGGTGGCAACACCAGCCGGCGCAGGAGAGTGGGTGTAAGAGGGACAGCGAGGTGGGAGGACCGAATGGGGAGAGACAGAGAGCGAAATAGGTGCGAAAAATTTGTAGTTGGCTGGAAATTCCTTAATTTCGTTTCGCAAAAAGTAAATATCAGCCGCCGCAAATTAATCCCGCGATAGATGTGCGTGCCCCACGAGCACAGAATAGCCAACAGCAGCTCCTGAAGCACTCCAGTCCAGAGATATCGCCGAGAGCCACAGTGCAGCAGATCCGTGGACGACATGTTGACGCACAAAACTTGTCAGGCACGTAAGAAAATGCAGGTGAGTGCGTCAATTGGAAACGGGTAGCCGGGGGGCCCAACAGCAATGGTGAGGCGGAAGCCCAAACTAATTTAATTAAACCGCCGGACGACAGGTTTCCTTCGTGATACGGGACGCCGAGGAGAAACAGCACCGGAATGGCGTCAATGCCCTGCAGCTGGACGCCAACAACGGCAAGTTGTACTCCGCCGGTCGCGACGCCATCATCCGCGTGTGGAACACTCGCACGGACTCCAGCGAGAAGTACATACAGTCGATGGAGCACCACAACGACTGGGTCAACGACATAGTGCTATGCTGCAACGGAAGGAACCGTAAGTTGCTCCAGAGATCGGGGGTACACAGCAATCTAAATCGCAATCTTCCGTATTCTTAGTAATCAGTGCCAGCTGTGATACCACGGTCAAGGTGTGGAACGCGCAAAAGGGCTTCTGCATGTCCACCCTGCGCACCCATCGCGACTACGTGCAGGCCTTGGCCTACGCCAAGGATCGGGAGCAGGTGGCCAGCGCCGGGCTGGACAAGGCCATCTTCCTGTGGGACGTGAACACACTAACTGCCCTCACGGCCAGCAACAACACGGTGACCACCTCTAGTCTGACCGGGTCCAAGGACTCCATCTACAGCTTGGCCATGAATCCATCGGGCACCGTGATTGTGAGCGGGTCAACGGAGAATATACTGCGCATCTGGGATCCCCGCACCTGTATGCGAAGCATGAAGCTGCGTGGGCATACGGAAAACGTGCGCTGCCTGGTTGTCTCGCCCGATGGCAACCAGGTGGTGTCCGGCAGCTCCGACGGCACCATCAAGGTGTGGAACCTGGGTCAACAGCGCTGTGTTCAGACCATTCACGTACACAAGGAGGGCGTGTGGTCGCTGCTAATGAGCGAGAACTTCCAGTACATCATCTCCGGTAGCCGGGACCGCAACATCATTGTGACCGAGATGCGGAACCCTAGCAATAAGACGCTGGTGTGCGAGGAGCAGGCGCCCGTTCTCAGTCTGGGCTACAACATCGACAAGACTGGGGTGTGGGCCACCACCTGGAACTCGGACATTCGCTGCTGGAAGCTGCCCATGTACGATAGATGCACGATGAACTCCTCGGGCGGCATGGACGCCCAGTGGACACAGGGCGGCACTGAGGTGGCCTGCATCAAAGGAGGGGCTGCCATCAAGGAGTGTACGGTGCTGAACGACAAGCGTTATATTATAACCAAGGACTCACAGGAACAGGTAGTGGTCTACGATGTCCTGAGAGTGGTCAAAAAGGAGCAACTGGGTGCCGTGGACTACGAGGCGGAGGTGAAGAAGCGCAATAAGCAGGTTTACATTCCAAACTGGTTCACTGTTGATCTGAAAACCGGGGTGAGTTTAAGGTCGGTTGAAGCATGTGTTCGATTAACTAATAATATATTCATATGCAGATGCCAACGATTGTCTTGGGTCAGGAGGAAGTGGATTGCTTCTCGGCCTGGGTGTCCATTGAAGCTGGACTGCCGGAGTGCGTAGATCCCACAACAGAAATAAAGGTTAACTACTTGATTAAACCACTTCTCAGTGAATTTCCGAAATGCAAAATGATCGTCTTTTAGATCAACTATGGCAAACTACTGCTAGAGGCCCTGCTCGAGTACTGGACACCACCGCATAGCATACCACCAAACGAAATGGAACCCGACATGCACGGCAATGGGTATTTCCAAGTGCCTAAACACACGCCCGTCATTTTTAGGTGAGTTACTGTGCTCTAACCGTATCAAAACCTTTACTAATTAATTAAATGTCTTGCTAAATCAAACAGTGAAGTGGGCGGCCGCACTGTTTGTCGTCTTTTAGTGCGCGATGCAGCCGGCGATAGCGAGAGCACACTGCTCCACGAGACGGCGCCCCAGTGGGTGACCGATGTGGTGATCGAGAAGAACATTCCCAAGTTCCTCAAAATACCGTTCTTCCTGCAGCCCCACCCGCAAATGACCAAGCCAGAGCGAACGAAGAAGGTAGCAGTCTACCGTAACAGTCCGAGTTAATTTTATAATAACTTTTGTATACCTTCCCTTAGGATCGCCTTGTAGCTAATGAATTCATCCAGTGCCGCAAGGTCTGCGAGCATGTGCTGGAAAAGGTGCTCAATGCGGAGACTACCCCGAGTGGGGGCAATGCTAACAATTCCCTGCAGAACAGCCAGAGCGATGCCAACTCGGAGGGATCCCAACTGCCAGCGGAGGAACGAATTGAGCTGTGGTGCAACGATGTGGTTAGTATGATGGAAATATCTCCCTATAAGCCTTGGCTCACTGTTATTCCCGTTTCAGGTTGTGGACCCCAACATGGACCTGCGTACAGTTCGCCACTTTATCTGGAAGCAATCGACCGATCTAACGTTTCAGTACAAGACCAAGCAGAATTTCAACTACGATGGTAAATAAGAGCGCCCACGCATAGATCAACACAAGAACACCCCTCACAAACACAACGCATAGTTCATTTCTGCAATTGCGATTGCCTAACCGAGAGTTGTGCTTATATATCCGCCCCATAGGTTCGATCGGGGATAGCCTGGAGCGCGTGGCGCGCAAGTATTGATCGAAGATGGCATGTGATCTCCCGCCTAACCGAAGCAGTACCGATGCATTATTGAATGAGAACGAGATTGAGCAGATCGAATTAACAATTTGTATGTATTTATGCAATGTATTTGAGTTAACATTCGTCTCGTCCCGTGGACGAAAACATTCAAGGAGAATCTGTTTGAACAATTACTTTACATTTAAAAGTGCACCAGAGTGCTTCTGTTTGTTTACTACTCGTTAGGAATACTTCTATGTACTTCAGATTCAGACTTATAAGAATTAAGCTTGCGACACACACACGTAGATAAGCATTGCAAGGGAGTAACTACAGACATACCATTAAAAACGTATTTGCATCTGAAGCATCTAGACCTAGAGGATTGCGCATATATGTATGTAATATTCACACTTGTTTCACATTAGGTTTATACATAATTATATACATAGGACATAAGTATAAGTAATCTGTTAAAGATACAAGAAATCAATGCAACGGCAGTAGTCCAACCTGTAAAACGCTCTATGCAAGCCAATTTGTACATAAGTAATAAGCGAAAAAAAAAAGAAAACCAGGATGAAAATCAATTAAAGTTATTAAATTATTTGGAAATCAAGTCTGGCTCTCAATTCCTAGATTCCTGCCACCCCATTTAACTAACAACTATAAGTGCAATCCTAACGGCGACGCCTGGTGCCGGCCACTCGGGAATAGGATTCGATGCAGGTCAGCAGGCTGAGGAGCTGTTGCTTCAGCGTCGAGGGTATGTGATAGCCATGGATGATTCTCCTGGGCGCGTTGCTGGTTCGGATTAGCCAGCGCGCCACTAGCCAGAGGCAGTTCTCGCGCAGCGATCTCATGGGGAAGTGGATCAGCACCTCGCTGCGCACGTCGACCAGCTGATCCGGATTGTGTGGGTTCTTGGGCACCCGCACCCGTATCGGCTGGAAGATCCTCTGCGAGCGGACGTGCATCCGTTCGCCGGTGTAGTAGTCCCGGAACAGCCAGCAGTGCGTGCTGTATGTGTTCACCCGGACCTCCTCGAAGGGCTTGAGTGTGAGGTAGAGGTTCTCCCGATCCCGCTCGCACACCCAGTATAGGTCGAGGGTACGGTATGTGGTGTTTGCAAACAGCACGTACACCTCCACCTTGCCCTGACCCTCACCGCCCACCAGCTGCTGGCCATCGCGGTTGTTCTGCGCTATCTGGAGCGCCATCTCCAGCAGGGTGCTAAGCCGGTCCGCAATGGCTGCCAAATCAATTTTGCGTTGTTTTCTTTTCGCACACACCCGTTGAATGGAATAATGGAATCAAAAAAAACAACAAGCTAACAACAAGTATAGATAAAATTCACTTATTATCAGTTACGGTAACATTTTTCTCGCTGGCTGGCTGGTCACACTCTCGATGACCGGCCTATCGATAACGGGCCAAGCAGCTGATATCCTCCCACCTCTAGCGTAGAAGTAAACAAATGAACACCCAGAAATAACAAAATATGGCATTTTGCATAGCAGTAATTGGCAAGGATGTAGGTTTTATTTTTCATGTTTTTTATAATTATTAACATACCGAATCTTTATAGAATGCCCCCCTGTACTTGACCACATCCGATATGGAGCAGGAACTGGATTTGCAATATCACGTACACGCCGCCTTGGACGTCGTGGAGGAAAAGTGCTTGATTGGCAAGGGAGCTCCCGAGTCCAAGGAACTCTACCTGGGACTGCTCTACTCCACAGAGAACCACAAAATGTACCAGCATTTCATGACATCCAATTGTATCTTTATAACTAAAAGTTGGATTTTCTTACAGCTATGGTTTTGTGACCAACACCCGGGTAAAGTTCATAGTGGTCATTGATTCCAGTAATGTAGCTCTACGGGAAAACGAGGTCCGAGCGGTGGGTATCCAATCCCGTTCGAACAATAGACTATATAACTCTCACTTTCCTCATATTCCAGATCTTCCGGAATCTCCACTTGCTCTACACAGATGCCATCTGCAATCCCTTCTACATTCCCGGCGAGTCGCTGACTTCCAAGTGAGCCGTCTAGAAACTAGCATGTCTTACCATTTTCTCACGTATGATCTTTATCTTTGCAGGAAATTCGATCGCGCCGTCCAGAAACTGATGAGCGGCAATGCCTAGCTGTAGATTAAAACTGAACGAACAATAAAGCGAATTATTTATCAGAGACCTATGTTTTCACAGGAGGGATGTCAAGGTGGCCGCCCCAAGCTAGATTTAAATAGAGATACGCACCAGAGATACGCAAACCGGTCGCTGGCCGGCTGGTTAAAGCCGAAAATTATGCAAATTTAACATTTTTGACGTAAATAATTCGAGAATTAATTATATCTTTACAATGTGTCTGCTAGTTGACACATACTTAGTTAATGTCCCCGTGTCGAACTCGTCTTCCGTCTGTTTTGCGCTTTAGTTTGGAGTCCACCAAGATCTTTAACTGATCGGCAATAACGAGGCACACATAAACATGTATTTTGTGTTATCTTATGCATATTTAATGAAATTAAATCGTACGCGTCACTTGACTTGAACTTGGGCGCCACCGGCAGAGGCAAACGAAGCATCATCGGTACCATATAAAAAGCCGGCAAAAGTTTCAGTTCGATATCAGTTAGCCTTCTCAAGTCTTTCAACAAACAACATGAAGTTCTTCGTAAGTGGCCTTATCATTAAAGCGATCCTCAATGGATTCTAATTGATTGGTTCTTTGGACTCCTTGTAGATTGCTTTCGCCTGCCTGTTGGCCCTCGCTGCCGCCAACGAAGATGCCAATGTCCTCCGCAACGAAGCAGAGGTGAACGTGGACAGCTTCAAGACCGCACTCGAGCTCGACAACTCTGTGAAACTCCAGCAGGAGGGTAGCCTTCACGGGGAGGAGTGGGTTGTTAGGGGAAGCCAAGCGTGGACCGCTCCCGAAGGCCAGAACGTGGGCATCGAATACCTCGCCGATGCCAACGGTTACCAGGTGCTGTCCGCCAACCCTCCTCTGCCCACCCCACCCCCAATCCCAGAGGCCATCCAGCGCGCCATTGAGTGGATTGCCGCCCACCCTTCCAAGGAATAAATATTATAAATAATTGTGTTAAAAATAAATGTGTTGAAAATTACTTTCCAAACATCTTTATTCTTATCCAAAAGGATCAATGCATTTAAGCATGCGGCGCTCATACAAATTTGAATATTCAAATACCTCATTAGCGGACAGAAACAAGTTTGCCTAATATTGAGGGTCAACCAGACAGACGCATATTATTAATATTTCAATAGGTGTGACCCATGGCCATTATTGATGTGCTGCCCCTGAACTTGGGGTCTCCCAAAAAGTTTCCACTTTCGTTTTCGTTTATCAATCAGAAGATTCCCATTACCACTTTGCATACTTTTGGGCAGATGAACTCCACCCACGCAACAAAAAGATCTCAGGTTCGATTTCATCCCATAAAGACGGAAATTTTTCCTACCAATGAGGTTAGTAATAAAGAAATATATTAAAAACTCGGATTTGTAATAACAATTGACAAACCGATTTGTTTAGCCTAGTGTAGTATAGAAATTAGAAAATGGTAATACAATTTATTAAGATGTTCTCCTTTTTACGTTAGTCTTTAACTTGATCTTGTAAACCAAATTATAGTTCTTCCAAACTATTACTTTTACTGGCTGAAAAGGCTATAGTTATTTTTTCTGTGTGGGGACATTTAGCAATCCCTATCTAGTCACGTGATCGCAATGGGATAATCAGGCTCTTTGTTGTCATAATATGCGATGCAAATGTTGGGCTTTCGGTCTTTGAAAGTGATGCGACCGATTAAGTTGTGCGATGCAGCTTATGCCGCTGCACTTATAATTATGACGACGGGCAAAGTGAATGCCATCGCAAATTACGAGGTGCAACCAGGGGCAAAAGTAGCTGTATCCGAAGTAACTAAAGTGGTCGATCCGCCGCGACGATCAAGGCTAGACCTCGTCGCCTCACAAATGTCAAAATAACATTGAAAAGCCTGCGCTCCGGTTACCGATTTGCCGCCAAATCAGTTGATTCTGATTCGCACTCGGATTCTGGGTCGTTGAGGCTAATCGCTCTGGAAACCCAACATGAAAACCCCGACAGACTGCAGGCGATGGAAACAAATCTCAACGATGATGGATTGAGATGGTGAGAGGGCGATGTCTAGATGCCAACATGCTGTCAGGGAATCTAACCGGGAGAACACTGGGGAAAAGTGCCAATCAACTTTTGGCACGCAAAAAAAATTAAGTTTATTAAAAACGATAAAAGAAAAAGAGTGAGGTATAAGGCAAGGTCAAAAGTATTTAAAGCGCCAATGTGATAATATCTGATTATATTAATCTGGATATAACAAATAATTTAAATAAAGGTGAAATATTTGTTTGCTTTTATATTTATATTACAAAAATTAGGATATTAAATATATAAATCAAGTTTAGACACAATAACTTTTAATATTTGGAATATAAAAAATATTTCAAACCATATTCCCTATAGAGAATATTACAAAAATTAGGATATTGAATACTTAAATCTTCAGTAAACTTTAGATATTTGTAATATAAAAACCTGGCAATAGGTCTTCATTTGACATCCAAATTGTCAAACCATATGTTCTATTTAAAATCTAAATTGTATTATCTGTGTTAATCGCAGCGTATTCCCATATTTATCGATTTTCGAATTTTCCGAATTCTTTTCGGAACCAAATTGTATTTTCCGTGTAATTCGCATGGTATACCCATATGCATCAGTATTCGAATTTTCCGAATTCTTTTCCTATCTTGCTCGAGCTCAGCTGCTGACCATTTCTAATTCCTGGCATTTTGAGATATGCGTCTCATATATAACTTGCTAATAAATTAATAAGAACATAAACAAATGGTCAATATGTCACCATGACGTCAACTTTTTGGCGGCTGCTTTGGCTGGCGCTGTCATAATTCGTAAACAACATTTGGTTTCCTCAATTTCCCCAATATTCCATAGCCGCATAAACAAAGACGTTGTACCGAAAATGTGTGCCACACAAACAGCAATTTTATTAAAATATATAAATCAATTTGCATATCATGGCTGGCATTAAACAAAGCGAAAATTAATATTGTGGCTGATTTAATTCTGGTTATACGTACTATATTGGTGTAGGAAGCAGAATCGCAAGAGACAATATTCGAATCGTTTATAAAAATGTTTTAGCACCGTTGTTCGTTTCATATTTCCATGAGCGAGTGTGTGTGGAATGATTCCATCCTCTTAATTAATGTCGATTTTTTAATTGCTCGTTAATTTGGTCGAGTTTTTAAATGATTTTATGGGCGCCGTGATTGATTCATAAAGCGTGTCGTCGCTGTGAATTGGAAAATGTGATCAGATTTGCTCCAATTATGAGTGGATATCGGATACATATTTAAATGAGCAGCACTTAAGCTTACACTGAGGGAAATCGGACTATTGAACTTGGGCTGCTTTCGGTTTCATCTCGAATTCATCCATGTCATTTCGCATGTTAAATACCCAACGAAAGCGAAACTGAATTTTTATAGCCGTAGAACAGGGTTGGTTTTTAGTTTCCCGCGGAGTTTGTAGTTATTTAATTTGCCATAAATAAAGACCAGTATCCGTCCCAAAAGTATAAAAAGAGATGTTTATTTAAATAAGGTAATTTAAGACATTTTTGTATTGTCATTAAGCGTGTTTAATTTTAGCAGATGGTGACAGCGCATTTGGAACTGGTTTATAATCAGCATGAGATATAATCACTCCAGGGGCGGCCGGATCTTATAGGGATTTTTCGCGCAGTGCTGCCTAAAAATAGTCATTGTTAAGCCTAGCAAACCACTACAATATCGTATGGGGTGGGTGGATGCGGACCGTCTGCTCTTGGCGGTGGTGGCATTGGTGGTGTTGCTTTCTGGTGGCCAGGCACAGTAAATTCGGCACTGCTCAATGGTTTTACAGTGCTTTTCGTATTTTCCATTCTTTTTTCACTCCACAAAAATTAGAAACACATTTTAAGATTTCCCCAGGTTGGTGTGTGCGTTTCGCTTCTTTTGTTTATTTCCCCTGGTTTTATTTTCGAAATGCTGCTGAAAACCATAAATTAGCTTGTTACTTTTGGAATGCCTGGCGCTGTGTGTGGGTGTGTTCTGGTCTCGGGGATCTCGAGAGCCCCATGAAGAAGTGGGGAACCGAATCAGTCGTTAGCGGTGATCGATCTGGTGAACAACTAGCACAGGATTTAACATGGAGAACATTGTGAGTGGAGTTGGATTAAAGAAAATTTGTAGTATAACCTTTCTTCTGTGGAGAAGAAAGCATATTGCTTGTAGGGTTATAGGATCATCTGATACTTGCCCTCTGCGTTTTTTATTTACCGGACTTAAGTTTTTATAGATTTTAGACCAAAACCTTTGTTAGAGTAAGAAATGCATTAGATCAATTCACTTTCCCAATGCAATTTATCAAATTAGAGTTACATCTTTTTGAGAACCAAGCATTTAGATAACTTTTTGATAGTACAATAATGGCTTTTGATTAAATACATAAAAATATTTTGAAAAAGCCGGTAATCATGTTTAAAAATACTCAACATCATTTTTTCTTTAGGATGAAGACCTGACCCCCGAGCAGATTGCCGTTCTGCAGAAGGCTTTCAACAGCTTCGATCACCAGAAGACCGGCAGTATCCCCACTGAAATGGTGGCCGATATCCTGCGTCTTATGGGTCAGCCCTTTGACAGGCAGATCCTTGACGAGCTGATCGATGAGGTCGATGAGGACAGTAAGTACCAGAAGCCCTTTACACTTGTTTCCCAACTGATCCCTAATTTTTGCGCAGAGTCTGGTCGCCTGGAGTTCGAGGAGTTCGTCCAGCTGGCCGCCAAGTTTATCGTGGAGGAGGACGATGAGGCCATGCAGAAGGAGCTGCGCGAAGCTTTCCGCCTGTACGACAAGCAGGGCAATGGCTACATTCCCACCTCCTGCCTGAAGGAGATCCTCAAGGAGCTGGACGACCAGCTGACCGAACAGGAACTGGACATCATGATTGAGGAAATCGATTCCGATGGCTCTGGCACCGTTGATTTCGATGGTAAGTGTGCGGACCAATTAGCCGTCGTCAGTGGGGCGATAAAAATCTTAAATTCCTTGGCCCGATGCCAAGGTATTTTCCACCCAAATTATATCAATTTGTTGGATGGAGCACCCCAACCCCCGCTGAGAAGGGGAGCCGCCCTTGTGGTGCTCTATTTATAGATCCTTAGATCTTTACCCAGAAACAAGCAGATCGTCTTGCACTAGATTTAAAGAGGTAGAACTAGGTCTAGTATTTAAAGAATGGCAGGCTGGTATCTGTTTCAATTGAAAATATTACTCATCTTAGAAAGAATTTTTCAATGTTTTTCTTTTATAAAATTTTTAAAAGCTTAATAGATTTTTTTCACTTTACCTATCAAACCCCTTATACTTCAACTTTTGGTTCACCCAATTAATTGTTTTACTTTCACCTTCGTTTCGTTTACAGAATTCATGGAGATGATGACTGGCGAGTAAGCATTTTGGACCCATCTTATCTAATTAATGTCTACCCACAATACCCGAGGCTTGAATAAACGTTTTGTATTTTATTTCTACGATTGAGTAATCATAATTACGCTATAAATAATCCGCTTGTTCAGGAACTGCCTAGCGTAGAAAAACCCATAGCGCGGCAAACATTCTATGGACTGCAGTGCATCTGCATCCGAGTTGAGTCATCTTAATTGCCACCCTCAGACTGTGGATTATTATTAAATTTCGATGTTTATGCAATGTGCTGGGAGGGGGCGTGGTCGTCGGCTCATTTGTGTGTTAATTTGGCAAGGCCACTCGGCGTATGAGTGATGCATGTTGCGCATACGCAGCGTGGCCAGTTGTCAAGTTTTTTGCTGCTGTTGCTGTTCTTTCGATTGTTTCTCAGCTTGATCGGTTGCAGTGCGTGCAAATTCCTTTTGCCACTTGGCTGGCGTTCTGGTCCGCACAGCTGTGACCATCCCAAGCAGAATGAGACCCACTGACAACCTGCTAGATGTTTGCCTTTCCAAACAGCCAGCTCTGCTGGCTGGCCAAATGTCAATGAGCATTCTCCTTGTTGCCAAAAGATGTCAAGCATTTACGCTAAACTTGGCCGCCGCGACATGCAGTGAGTTTTCCCAAAAAATAATCGAAAAGAGGCAGCTGCCCTTTCTGAAAAGTTTACGAAAATAAAAATGGAGAAGGGGCTGGGGCAGATGGATGCTGAATGTTGAATGCTGGATGTTGGATGTTGCCACCAAGTGGAGCAACTTGTTTTGCGCAATGTTAAGCCTTTCGGCCGGAGGGTGTCGATATTAGTGGTATTTATAGCCGCTTCGAATCCAGTTTGCTTCTTTGCCCCAGCCCAATCATTAGGTGAAAGGTCAAAGACTGGACGCGGTCGCGGACGCCCTGCGAAAGAGCCGCAAGTCGGATTTATTGACATCCGCCTGGGCAGACTTCTCAATATGCGATTCTTGACACCGAGCGCATTAAAATGGTTTCCCAAACGTGCAATTCAATGGAGATGAAGCTGAATGATGATGATGCGCTCGAGCGTTGAGAGACTCGATTGGAATCCAATTTACGAGCACCACCGCTTGCTAATTTTTACCCACTAACCGAGGAGAGATGTGGCTGAGAGCGTTTGTTTAACAAGACAGGGTACATTGAGTAAACGAGATGCCGCCGTTGAGACAATAGTCGAACCCATGCACCTCGGATGGGCCACCTCCGCCTCCACCTCCGCCCCCACAGCCGCCTCCCCTTTTCGTGCAATTGTTTTTTCCTCAGCTGGGGGAACACAGCCAGCACCACCACAGCTGCACACGATTGCAATAAATGCCATAAAGTATCAAAATCTCAGCACTCGCTCAGCTCCAAGCTCCAAGCTGCGAGCTGCAAGCTCCGGCTTCAGATTCAGTCTCAGATTCAGCTGCATTTTCGTTCATTCCATTCCATTTGATTGCATTTGGCGCCAAACCAAGTATAAAAGCCGGAGAACCTGGGCTGCGATCGGCACACAAGTACCGTGACATTCGAGGAGCCACAACACGCGGTGGCAGCAGTGGCAACAGTCGACTCAGTGGACTCAGTTCAGCAAAAGGACTCGCGTGGATTACCCTAGTTTTGTGGATAATTTGCTTTGGAGAGGGCTTTGTGGCCAAGGGTTTCTGGGTGCATCAAGGATTCATCTCTTTCCTCGACTGGGATTATACAATCAAAAGTTGCAAGTAATGGCTCTTAAATGGGTAAGTTCAGTGAAGAATAAAAACTGTCTCTTATTGTTCATGGAAAAAAAGGTTCCAAAAAACCTAAAAAAAAATTAGTATAGATTGTTAAACCAGTGCTTGATTAGCAGCATAGTCCTTTAGACTATTTTATGTTCTAAAATTAAGGAAAAAATATTTTAATTCCTTTTTTTTTTTTGAACTGAACATATTAATTATTATTAAATTGGTTTCATCATTTAAATTTAAAAAAAAAAAACATTTCGAAAAATGTGTAAATAATTGGTGATTAGCTAGTTCTGAGGATACTGAAAAACGAAGTCTACAATTATTTCAATTAATTTAGTCATATCACAATTGTTCTGCCTCTTGAAATTAAAAAATGTTGTAAAACAGATAACAACATCATTTAAAATTCAATGGTCGTACAACTTTGGGACATTTTTAGTTTTAAACCTACATTTAGAACATTTATTTTACATTTACATTTACATTTATTTTGACTTTAGTTTAAATATTTTAAAAGAGAAGAAACAAGTACAAAAACCAATCCAAAAAACTATGAATATCCCAATTATTCTCTTATTGGTTCAGCCTCTTTAAAACCTTTGGGGAAATCAGGATTAAACTAGCAAAGAGCTTTCAAAGTTTTTTTAAAATGTATTTAAATGAAAAGGATTAGGTTTAAAAGGGAACTAGCAGCAATTGAAAAGCGTAGTTCCCAATCTCCACTTGGAATCTCTAAAAATTCCACAAAAAAGAACAAGCCTAAACAATGGAACTCAGGAATGCCCCATCTCCGGCTGCTAAATTAGCAAAGGATTTCCCCATCGCACTTAGCATATCCGATTGTCTTGGTAAGACCAAGTGATCCCCGGCAAACGCATAAATTAACAGCCCATTTGCAATCGGAGATGGCGGATGGCACGCAAAGTTGCCCAAGATGGATCGGTCGTGGCCGACCCAGCCCGCCCCCAAAGCAGATCATCGAAATGGAAGCAGTGGCGACCCAATTGGCAGCCCATTTGCAATTACAGCAATTATATTTGCGGTTGCGAAACGCTTGTCGAAGATGTCTAGCTGCTAGGTGGTCACGAACTGCAAAAGACTCTCACAGACTTCTGGGCCCCAATATAGAGATTCCGGCCCAAGGGGCAGGCGTTGCTCTGTTGGTTGCATGTGCCACACAGATGATGCCGCTAGATGAGTCAGTGTGGCAAATGTCAGAATTTCCACATTGCCACATTATTTCATTATTCAGCTGCAGCGCGACAAGTGAGCTCATGCCAATCGATGGAGCTGTTATGTTTATGTGGCCCAATGGAATCCGTAAACGGTTTAAACTTCAACTTGACACTCGCTGGTCGACGGAGGAGCTGCGCCGCTTACTTAACCTTCCCAGCCAGCAATTCTCAGTGGATCGTCGCTGCTGTTCACACGCTGCTGCATCTTCGGACGTCTTCTGTCTAACAAGAAGTCCATAAATACCAGAGTTCGCTTCAGGCTGCGACAACTCCGCTGATGATCCGCTCGATTGTGGGTAATAGTCCCCGCCGCATTTGCAGCCTTAATGGGCGACGATCGGATGCAACAATGGAAAACGTGAGCGGATCGGATCGGATGGGATCGGGTGGCGACGCTCTGTCAATGGGCGAATGTTCCATTGATGAAATGGCCGACATTTGGCCACACTCTTGACCCCGATTGAGGTCCCGAGCGGGGTCAGGTTGCAATGCTGGACAAGATTAGGTGTGGGGAAAGATATGGGTTTGCCCAACTCAGGGTTAAATTTAGTAAATGAGGCCTAACTTTCAAGTTTTAAAATGCTTTTTTATTTTAAAACATTTTTTTTTAGTACCATCATATCTGTTAAATACTTTAAAAGGGATATATCTGTGTTGAGTTAACATGCAATCACCCTATCTTTTTAATCACAAAGTTGGAAGCTATATAACGCTTAAAAACCTTAAGTGATGATCTATCATATCCAATATTTGTTAGGTATGCCGATACTTGAACTTAAAATGGGTATAATATATCCAGACAGATATATATAATTAAAGTTAGTATTATCTAATGATATCATATAGTAAAAAGTACGAAGGTTGTTTTACGGAGCTATTGCAGGAAAAGATCTTAAGCTCTTATAAGATATCCAGACAGCAATATACTTTAAGCCCCTTCTATACCAATCATAAGGTAAACAACGAATTAATATTCGGATTTTTATCAAATAAGCCTTTAATAATACGTAGGTCTTTAAACAGTGTTTGCTAATTAGAATTTTATAGAATTTATAATAGAGGCAATTAAAAAGGTAGTTAAATAGACCTGTTTATTTCAGCATTATAAAGTGCTAGCACACTTAATAATCTCTTAAGATTTATGGTAAAGCTACTTATTGATTGCATGCAGATGTAATAGCCAAATTTGTAAACAATTAGCCAATATTTATTTTGCAATCACATAAGTCAACCTATCGAAAAGTGTTGCTCCAGGCCAAATTCAAAGCGTGCAACTCGATGGCAAAGGCTGTATTCGCATGAACTTTCCACTTACCTTGCATAAATTTGTGATGCCACCAAGCCAATCCCACCTGATTTTTGCATCTTTTTCAGGCTCTGTTGATCACGACGTTGGCGGTGGCCCAAACAGCCAAGCTGGATAACAAATACCTGCCCCCACCGGCAAGTGCGGCCAGTGCAGGCGGCAGTCCGGGAGCAGGGCTCCAGGGACCAGGAGGTGGCTTCGGCGGAGGTGGCGGTGGATCCGGTGGTGGTTTTGGCGGAGGCGGAGGACCAGGTGGTGGCGGCTTTGGAGGAGGTGGAGGAGCAGGTGGTGGTGGCTTCGGGGGAGGTAACAACGGCCTGGGCGGCTTCGCAAACGGAAGACCCATCGCTCCTGGCGGAGGTGGTCCACCCGCTCCACGTCCCAGTTCACCAGGTGGTGGTGGTGGTGGTGGTGCTCCTCCAGCCTCTGGACCACCGATCCCCATCCTCTCATTTGTTAATGAGAACGATGGCGATGGCAACTACCGCTTCAGCTACGAGACCGGAAATGGCATCAAGGCCCAGGAGGAGGGCACCGTGAAGAACAAGGGTTCCCCGAATGAGATCCCCTCCGTGATGGGATCCTACTCCTACACGAATCCCGAGGGCGAGCTCGTCGAGATCATGTACACGGCGGACGAGAATGGCTTTGTGCCCTCGGGCAACGCCCTGCCCACTCCACCACCCATCCCGGAAGCGATTGCCAAGTCTCTGGCTGCCCAGGGCATCTCCGTGCTGCCGGGTGGTGGATTTAGTGGAGGATCTGGAGGACAGGGTGAGTAATAGTAAATACCTATGTGATGAAAAATCAGTTAACATTTTACTCAATGACTCAAACAATAATAACAATGAACGAAAAAAGTACTACTCATAAAATAATGAGTATTAGTTGGGCGTTATATTCCTACAAAAGTATTTTTAGTGATCATCCATAGCTCACAATGAAAATAATAGATTTTTTATTAATCAAGTAAAACCTATGAAATAATCATTTATAGGAAGAAGTTATAAGAAGTATGAACCCGATCTAAAGCTCTTGTACATTTTTGGTTTACAGGTGCTGGTGTCGGTGGAGGCGGTGGTTCAGGCTATGGTGGCGGTTCAGGATTTGGAGGCGGTGGTGCTGGCGGCGGAGGAGCAGGTGGAGGAGCAGGCGCCGGCGGCGGATATGGATCAGGTAAAAATCATTGCAAATATGTTTAAATCCAAAGTTATACAGAAATTCTTTCCATACAAATTCGGTTGGACTAAACCCCATTCGCAAAAGATTTTTTTTCCTCTATCTACATAAAGTACTAGAGATTTTTAAAATATTGTTTTTCTTAGGAGGCGGCGGCGGTCGTGGTGGAGCACCAGGTGGTCCAGGTGAGTTGATATATTTTTTTAATTTGTATATTCACATGTATCACACGGTCTCAACATCTTCAAGTATTGCTTATACCTTAAATGCGATATCATCAGTCAAAAGTTTTACAATATAATTATTCTTTAGAGATAGCATTAGACAAGATTTGACGAAAATAACAATTTATTTGTTTGCAGGTGCGCCAGGTGGAGGTGGTTTTGGCGGCCAAGGTAAGTAATATTAACTAGTTTCAAATTTCTTACTTTGTATTAAAAACACACTTACTTTTTAGGAGGTGGTGGCGGCTATGGAGGAGCAGGTGGCGGTGCAGGTCGAGGCGGTTCTCCAGGAGGTCCCGGTAAGTACATGGGTTTCTTTAAAATATACAATGGTAATATTTAATTTATATTTTAATGGCTCTTAATTTTCAGGAGCTCCCGGTGGAGGAGGATTTGGTGGAGCCGGAGGAGCTGGCGGCGGATATGGAGGTGGAGCCGGAGGTGGAGCCGGAGGCGGCCGAGGTGGCGGTGGAGCACCAGGAGCTCCCGGTAAGTTGAATACCTACCTTATTAGTTTGACAATATCATGAACAATTCATTTGTAATTTTCAGGCGGAGGAGGATTTGGTGGAGCCGGAGGAGCTGGCGGCGGTTACGGAGGCGGTGGTGCTCCAGGTGCTCCCGGTAAGTATTCAAAAACACATTTTATTGTTAAATATTACGGCATGTCATAAGTAGACGGCGAATTTAATGTGAGGTCTTTGCGAAAACATTCAATTTTTAATGATCTTAAATTGAACCATTATAAAATCATTGTTTTTATATGGAACGTATTAAACAAATAAAGAATGCTAAATCTAATCTTTGGATTGTTGAACATTTTAAAATTATTTCTAGTCGTTATAATTTTTAAAGAGTGAAGTTTAACCAATTCTGTTGATTTCAGGATCCCCAGGAGGAGGAGGTTTCGGAGGTCAAGGTTAGTAATAATGAAATTTCCTATCTTCGGTAAAAAATGTGTAAAATACATTTTGTAGGCGGTGGTGGCGGATTCGGAGGAGGTGCCGGACGCGGTGGTGCTCCAGGTGCTCCAGGTGAGTAACTTATTAAGTTTCCTTCAGTTTTTTGCTGATTAAAATTTTAAAATTTGTATTTCTAATGGTTTTTAATTTTTAGGCGCTCCAGGTGGAGGAGGATTTGGTGGAGCCGGAGGAGCTGGCGGTGGATACGGAGGCGGCGGCGGTCGCGGAGGCGGTGGTGCCCCAGGAGCTCCCGGTGAGTTGATTCATTTATTTCCTTAATATAATTGGCATAGGTATAGACCAAAAATATCGAAAAATAATATTAACAAAAAATGTTTATGCATACAAATTCAAAATTAAATCACTTTATGATTCCTTATCAATAAACTTCTTTGAAGACTTTTAAGAATGCCAAGTTAAAGGTACCAAATTTCTAGTATATGTTTTGTTATTTTAAAATTTAAAAATGCTTATTATCTTCCCATATCACGACAATTTACTTATTTCTTTCTTAATTGTTTAGGATCACCTGGCGCAGGAGGATTTGGTGGTCAAGGAGGAGCTGGCGGCGGATATGGAGCTGGTGGCGGCGGAGGCCGCGGCGGTGGTGGAGCACCAGGTGCCCCAGGAGCTCCAGGATCTCCAGGAGGAGGAGGTTTCGGAGGACAAGGAGGTGGTGGCGGATACGGTGGAGGCGCCGGACGTGGTGGTGCTCCAGGAGCTCCCGGTAAGTAAATTATATGATATGTTATTTTATTTTCTTAACAAACCTTTTCTAATTGACAGGCTCTCCAGGTGGCGGAGGATTCGGAGGTCAAGGTTAGTAATATCTCAATTAGTTACCCTTCAGATTTAAAAATATATATATTTTTTAGGTGGTGGTGGAGGATTTGGAGGAGGAGCTGGACGCGGTGGTGGTGGTGGAGCCCCAGGAGGTCCTGGTGAGTAACTAACTCTCACTTCTAAATTTTCAAAAAATAACCCGTTTCTTTTTGAAAGGCTCTCCAGGTGGAGGTGGATTTGGAGGAGCCGGCGGTCGCGGTGGTGCTGGAGGAGCACCTGGTGAGTTTATGATTGGTTTTTATGGACTTTCATTTGATTTTGACAAGGCCAACTAGTTATAGATTTTTAATATCTGTTATTGACAATTTTTAATGACTTCCTTTCTGCAGGATCTCCAGGCGGACCTAGCTATGGCGGTGGTGCTGGTGGACCAGGTAATATATATATCCATAAATAAATTTGGAATAATTTTCATGGGAAACTAAGTGAAGAACTGAAGATTGTAGATGTAGATGTAGTTGAATAGTGTATACCTAGACGTCATAAGAAAAGAGTTATTCCCACGCATTTCAAGTTAGTTTAACATTATTTTTGCGCAGTTTGCAGTTTACAGTTTTACCCACGATCTACTAACGATATTTTTTAAATTATATATTCTGACTTAAAAGCGAATCTGGTGCATTTACAAGGTCTTTCTAGCAATTAGACGAATAAGAGCCTATATTATAAAGGGTCAATCTGATCACGATCTTTCCTATAATTGCAGGAGGCGGCGGTGGACGTCCAGGAGCTCCAGGATTGCCCGGTGGCAACCAGTACGTTCCGCCCCCAGCCGGTGGCGGTGCACCTGGCTCGCCCGGAAGACCAGGATCAGGACCTCCAGGCACAGGATCGCAATACATTCCACCTCCCCCGGGAGCGCCTGGTGGAGGTCGTGGAAATGGAGAGTTTAATCCTCAGACAGGCTATAGTTATTAAAACAAGAAGTCCCAAAACGCCTATCAAATCTCTCAACTCGAAGAAATGTCATAACAATGCTGGCTGCCCTAAATGTTCTTTCACTCAAATGGTTAATTTATTTATGTAAGCTTCCCTTTTCTCCCTTTTCTTTTGTGACAATGTGTGTGTGCCACTATCGAAATAAATGAATCTTGAATACTTGAAACCACGATTTTATAATGATACTCTGGGATACCCAATTAAAAGAAGCAGTTTGACTTTTTAGATGCATGCATTTTATACTTTTGCGACTACATATTTGGACTAACTAATCGTTTCAATTACAATAACTCGTTATATTATCTTTGGGGACTTCTTGAGGCGTTTGCCATAGGGATCCACTAGATTGTTGGGTCTGCCCTTGAGTTGTTGGGTGATTCGGGCCTGTTGTTGCTGAATCTTGAATACTCAAAACTACGTTTTATAATGATAAACTGGAATTTCCCATTAAAACAGCAGTTTGACTTTTCAGATGCATGTATTTCATGCTTTGAGTTGCGACTAACTAATCGTTTCAATTATAATAATATGTTATATTATTTCTTTGGGGACTTCTTGAAGCGTCTGCCATACTGGTTATAGCCATAGGGATCCACTAGATTGTTGGGTCTGCCCCTCAGTTGCTGGGTGATCAGGGCCTGTTGCTGCTGTTCATTTTGTTGCTCCTTCTGCTGTTGCTGCTGCTGCTGTTGTTGCTGATTGAGATTCTGTTGCTGGTTGAGATTCTGTTGCTGTTGTGCCTGTTGGGCCGTGAGATTGCTGCCAAAGGATTGCTGGCCAAATTGTCCGGCATACTGGCCGGGTAAATTACCAGAATGCAGCTGATTAAACGGCTGATCTGGCTGATATTGCCCGGAGTTTGGTTGCTGTTGCTGCTGGAAGTTGCGTTGCTGTTGCAACTGTTGTTGCTGCTGCTGTTGTTGCTGCTGCAGCGGGGTCAAAGGTTGTTGCCCCGGAAGTTGAGGTCGGAAGGGGGCATTGGGCAGTGGTGGCGGCAGCTGGCGGAAGGGCGTCTGGTAGGGATTCAAATTGGGATTGAGCAGGCCCTGTTGATAGGGTTGGGCACCCGAGAAGTATTGCGGGGAGGCTGGAATTCCCGTGCCCTCCGCCCGGAATCCGTTCTCGTCGGCGATGTAACGTACTGTTATGGGAGTGCCCTCCGGTGAGGTGTACGAGTAGGAGCCTTGGATTACCTGTTTATAAGAGAGATTAGTTAATAAAAATTTATAAAAAGCGGCACCCAAGAGTATGTTATAAGTTCTTCAAAGTTAGCTAGTGATACGGCAAAAAGATTGCTAGGTAATGTTACCATCATTTAATTGATTAGGATCTTATGGACTGAGATATTAACCAACGCGATTTATCAGAATTAAGTAACTGTCATAAAAGAGACAAAATAACTTTTCTAACAAAGTAGTTTCCAAGCCAAAATAAAAATTTGTATAAGCAATAATATTAAATAAGATTTAGTTTTAAAATAAATATTTTGATGTTTACTACAATATGTATCATAGGATCGCTAAGACCTACATACTGTTATATTAAAAGGATACTCTTCAAATTCAGTAATGAGTTAGTAAGCAATTTCTGTGGAATTAGAATTTCTATTCAATGCAGACCATACCTTAAGAGTGGTGCTAAGAATTTTGTAATTCTTATAAAAGGAAGAACCCTTTCAAGCTAAACAAAATCAAAGGTCTAAATATAAATATGAATTTTGTTTTAGTTTTAAACGTAAATGTTTCTTCAATATTTATGATATCATCTTTACTTTATAGCAATGTAAATCATAGGAACATGAACAAAATGATTATTAAGAAGTAAACCCCTAATGGAATAAATGTTTTCTTAATCATTAGCAACGACTTTGGGACGAATGTTTGTGATAAAACCCACCTGTGCCTCGACTCCTTCCCCATATCCCAGGTTTTTAACATAGCCCTGTGCCTGGGCAGTGGTTCCATCGGCCGATGAGTATCCGTAGGAAAAGCTACCATCCAGATTGAGTTCGTTGTTGTAGGCTGTGATGGGCACGTAGTTCTGCTGCTGGTACTGGTTATACCGGGTGTAGGGATTCTGGAGGGCAGCTCCAGTCAGCGGAGGAGCCAGCGGATTCAAGGCATTTCGCTGACCCGGAAATAGTCCTTGACCCTGAACGGGATTGGGCTGGCGGCGCTGGAAGGGATTGGTTGGCTGTTGCAGTGGTTGCAGAGGAGGCACCTGCCCCCGTTGTCCTTGGAAGCCAGCTCCTGGCAACTGGGCCTGGCTAACGGAAATCCAGAGACTGGCCAGCACGCAGGCCACCCAGCGGAGGTGCCGGAATCGAGGGGTTCGGGGCTCCGACATTTAGGCTGTCAGTGGGCGGGTACCGTGGATCATAAATCTCGCGAACGGAGCACAAATTACACGCTCGATAAACCCGACGTCTCCACTTATAGAGCTGGGAACAGTTTTGAAAAGATCCGATCGCGTACCGAGAAAATCCGTTGCTGCCACTGGAAGTCACTGATCGAAAGTCGTGCCACGACTGCAAATGCGGCTCCCACTGCCAGCCGTATTTATGCGGTTCTCGATCGCGGATCGGCGGAACAGGCCCTAAAGCTCAGCGTTATGGTCAGAACAATCGGTGGCTTCCTGTGCTCTGGCTATCAGCTTCTGACTGCATCTCGATGGTAATCTCCCGGGGCGGCCAGTGTAATTTATCTGCGTGTTAACAAGCCGCTGGGGTGGCAGCTTTATTGGTTTTTTATCGGCCATTGACAGAAGGACAAACGAATTTCGTTTGGCTTTGGCTTTGGCTATGGTTTTGACTTGGGCCGATTGATATCTTCATGGTGGGGCCACCTTCCGCGCACTTGTTTATGAGCCAGCCGCAGCCCCATATGCAAATTCTGGGCCTTTTTGCTCTAGCACTTGTCTTCCCATCTGCCTCGAAGGCGTTTGTCTGAGTTATGTGCTGACAGCGGGCAGTGTATGTACATCCATTGCCCCTCGTTTTCCCTTGGTCAAGGTGGAAGTCGGACCTCAACCTGGCCTACAAACATCATTTGTCAAACGGAATGCCAGAGAGATAGATACTGCGTATCCCCAGGATAGCTTGAGAGTTTTTCGGGGCCTGAGGTGTTCCATTGTTCCACGCTCCACTGGGGTTATTCATCAATCTGTGGTACCGCGTCTGGGATTGCTCATGTCTAGGTGTGATGTGATCGCCATCACTCATTTATAACTGCCAAGTATCTGGCAGATACATTTTCGTTCGTCATCTGTATGAGCTGCCATTAAAATTCGAACATGTCTTGTTCCATGTTCAGCTCGAACTTTAATTGCATATGCTAATTCTGAGGAGGTTTTCCATTTCGAAGCAAGGTCAATTTTTGCAATGATCATATAGGTCAACATTTTGATACTTGTTCATGGTAAAGTTACGCAAAATTAACAGACAGAATAATTTTTCTTTTGCTGTCAAAAGAATCAAACCAATCCCCTTTATGTTGCAAAAATAAGCCAAACTAATATTTGAATATTATTATTTCTTATCTGCCTAGTATCATTCTGAATCTGCCTAAAGGCCTACAAAGCTTTTCCATTTAATGCAAATGCAACTCAACCGAAAAGTATTCTACACTACTTTTAGAAAACCAAATAGCTTCCACATTCGGCTTTCATAACTTTTAAGTGCGCTTCACCTAACAAATAAAAAATTTTAAAAATAATATATAGGTAAAATAGTTTGTTTTATACATATTTCAACCTGTAAAAAGTTTTCCAATCAATTAAAGACTTAAAGACTAGACTTTTAAGTCTACAATTTCTTGATGATCCATACTTGGAATCATTGGTATTCATTGTATGCATCCTAAACTTCTTAGCCTTCAGATAAGGATCGAATTGTATATTTGTATCCACTTTACATAATATATGTAAAATGATCTGTGCATAATATTCACATTGTATTCGTAAGTCTGTAGCCCATATTAACAGTACACTTTTCATATGGTGCCTTGCAATGTCGTATAAGGTATAAGCAAAAACCCCATGAGAAATCATTTGTTTACGTTTCCCAAAATCGATTGACCCAATAAGATGCCCAAATGTGAGTGTCAAATATTAGTTATAAATATATTTTGGTCCACATTGGCTAACCGTCGCCTGATTGATTTGGCATTTGAATAATTTCCGAAACCGGAGGATTAAACAGCAATAAAACAAAGCGCCGAAATGCGGGAAATCAAGCGAGGTGGCGATGCGGGGAGCGACATAAAAGTGGCTTGCCAAATTTATGCAGAAATGCGAGACACAACAAGTCACAATACAATGTTGTTGGCCCGATGAGCAAACCACATTAAAGACGGGTCGGACACTCCTCCCACGACTCCATGAGCTGTAGGCTTCGGGCTCTAGCCTCAAATCCACCTAAAAGTCGGACAGCCACGGCGACGGTTATTAATAGACTGTAGCCCGAAAGTTGCACTGCAATCTCGCGATGGTTTAGATGTTTTTTTTCGCAGACTGGGCCTGACATTTTGTAATTGTGAATTCCATTAGTTAGAAATTATGGCCGCCAGCGCGGCTAATTGATTCACTTTGTGGCAGTGCGTAGTGCGACTGCAACTGCATCTTTGGATCGGGGCTTCTCTCTTCGGGTTACACCTGGTGAATCTTAACTAAAGGTTAACGTGTCGCAGCTCTGAATTATGACCTCGTCGGCATTGCGGCTGCTACATTAATGAGTTTCCACTTCTGTGGCAGGCGCGTCAAATGTCGCTCTGCGAAAGCCACACTCGAAGAAACGTGGCAGGATCATCAGCTAATCAAGACATCAGTTCTTTTGAGGTTGTATCTCATTTGCAAACAATTTGTGGAATAGAATAGGAATATGGCAGATCATTAACCAATTTATTGAAAAGAAGAAAGAAGAATGAAGGGTATACTTAATACACAATGTCATTATAACCAAGGCTCATTAAGCTATGTTAGATTTAAGCACATCAGTAGAGTTAGTTATGAAGATTTAACCACATCAATAAAAATAGCAAAAAGTTACTTAGTTCTCTAGGAAATGCATATATAATATTTGATAGTATAAAATCAATAAGGATTTAAATATTTTCATACTAAATCATGAAATTAACATATTATCTATATTTATTTTTATCATTCCATTTTGTTATCAGCGTATTTTAATTATAAATGCTGTTGTGTTTGGGATTATGGAAGACTTCGAAAAGTCTTTTAAATATATTGATTTTATTTCACCAACCTTTTGTCTTTTGTAATGAATATATAATTTTCCTGCTTAGCCTATGTTACGTTTTTGTAAAGTAGAATTTAAAAATTTTTTTAAAGTATAGACAACTTTCCACATATTTCTCGAAGTGCATACTTGTAGTATTACCTGATTCCGCGGGATTTAAACCAACTCACCGACTGGGGAGCCACAAAGAATCAATTTATTAACACGTTGCCCGAGAGCCTGGCCATTTGGCAAGTGGAACTGGAAATTGGAACTGGGCGGGCCAAGGCAAATGCCAAAATGCAACTTCTGCCGCAGTGTTGCTGCCTCTGTTGCTGAGTTGCGAAATTGCTGGAAATTATTATTGAATTCTTTTTGTCTTACCGTTTTCAGTTTGCTATTTGCCATAAATGTTAGCCGCTTCTCAAAGGCCCAGGCCCAGAGGTGCCCACCCACTGTAACAGAGTTCCAGAGCCACAGATCTCTAGGAATTCGCATGGAAGCCAGGTGGAGCAGTCGGCCGTTACCATTTCTGCACCTTTCGCTTGCCACAATTGTGTGCCGCAGTGCCAAATTGTGACAAATTTTATTAGCTGCTGCACCTTGGTAACAGAACCCACGCGACTCACATGTGTTCATGATGCTATCTGCATTGTAAACATGACAGTTTACCGGCTCCACACTTCTAAATGGCCATTTGAAATGCAAATCTGCGGTTCAATGAACTCCAAAACACGACCTGCTACTTTCTACTGACCTCAAAAAAATGAGAAAAGCATCTGGCATTGCATAATGTCTTTGTCTGCTGATCTAAGGTGGAGAAATGTGTTCAGCTGGTCTCTTAACGGATTGCTATAAAATGCGCAGAATCTTTCCAACACGCTTAGTATTAGCATAAATCATGTTCGCATTGGTAAGTAGCGCTTAGCTCATGAATAGCCGAGTGACTCCACTTTATGTTCTTCATTTTTTTTTTTTTGGGACTTCCAGCTATTGATCTTGGCTTGCTGCCAGCAGTGGAGTTGGCCCGCTGAGAGTGCTGCCATTAATGAACCAGTGCCAATCCTCAAATCGGTGGCCAAACAACTCAGCTCGGGCACCTACTTATTTATGTACGAGAGCGCCGATGGAAGTTATCGCGAGGAGCTGGGCCTTGTGGATTCCGATACAATTCCTGCCGATGGCAGTCTGAAGGTTTCCGGTGTTTATGGTTATATCGATGACTGGGGTCAGGAGCTGCAGGTCAGATATAAGGCGAACCAGAATGGCTTCTTGCCACATGTGAGGTACGTTTCCGTGGGGAATGCTATAAACAAATCGCCATAGAGCCATTATCTTTGATGGGCACACATTCTTGAAAATGTTAGCCAGACAATTACCAAAGCAAAAAGCCGATCCAGGCGCGAATAGCCAGCTTTGGGCTACAAGGAGCGGCACACGGTAAAGAAGTTATATAACTATTATTTTACCTATTTAATCGATATACCGTTAAAAAATCTTCAAAGTGGGATCAATGTCTGAGATTCTGAGCTTGGAATACAGTTCCGGTTTTATTTGGAAGTCTTTATCATTATATTATAAATTCATACAAAAAGTCTTTAAAACTAGTTTAAGACACTTATTTTAAAAAATTTCAACTTTTACGATTTTGTTACACTTTTAATAAATATAAAGAGATGTTTGAATTATTTAAAAATATGAGTTTACAAAATACATATTAATGAAGTGCTCTAATTTCTTATGAATGTAAAGCAATTTTTTTCTGTGTCTGGTCCAGCAGCTGTATCTGAAATCGCTTGCTCATCGCTGGGATATTTAATTTGCTGCAGATTCGAAATTAGTTAAGCTGTCAAAGTTATAAATTGTGGCAGCAGCGCCGATTGCCCTTTGCCAAATCCCAGCCAAATGTCGTTCGGTGCAGCGAAATGAATTTGTATTTATCACCCCATGAAATGAGTAGCGAAAAAAACACGATCGTTACTATCTAGCCCCGGAACTGCCGATGATTGAGTTAATAGCGCCGCCATGTAAATGAATTCGCTGATGCACCCCATTGAGATTCTGATTCGAGCCATTTGTCAGCCGAAGATGTTCGATCGATAGTTATAGATAAAGATAGATAGATAGATATATGTACGAATGCCCTGGGCTAGGGGCTACACCCCAGTGCAGATCATAATATAAATTGCATCAAAGCTGACATTTTACACATTTGTGGGATTGGTGTGGATATGGCGGTGCAAAGTGTGAGGTGCGACTGATTAATCGCGACACCTGGCGAGTGGGTGAAGCCGTCCAAGTTATGCAGTTGCAGAGGCCGTTAATGTAGCCGCCGATCGGTGTCATCAATCGCCGGCGTCATCGCCCCGATCTGACTCAGATCGGGCCAATATAGTGACACATATTCAAGGCCCTGCTCTGATAACTGACCCATCGGAAGCCTTGACATTTAAAGCCAGCCGCATTTCGGAGTTTGCGGACGTAGCGTCCACATAAAACGGGATGCAAACATGTTTAGCATGTTTAAGCGAAAGAGCCGAAAGAGCTGGATGTGGTCGAAATACTGATGCAGGAGTGTGTGGCTATAAAAGCCAACTGGCCGATTTCAGTTCAGTTCACACGCGCTTTAACTCTCGCTTTCTACGCTCCAAAAACCGCAAAAATGTGCAAAATCGTAAGTGGACGCAATAAAGGATAGGGGACATCAAAAAAGACTTATGGATAAAGAGAAAACTAAAAGATACAAATGTCCTTGATCATTTATTAACTAAAAGTGGGAAGTGAAGAAAAAATTGATAAGGATTGCATAACTTGAAAATTTGATAAGTAAAAGTGGGAAGTGAAAAATTAAATACATTAGCTTTATATAATATAGGACCATCTTTTTAAGAATTTAGTATCTTATTTATGTGATAATAATTTTTTTTTACAATAATGTGTTACGTGTGATAGGGGTAGTCCCTTCTGCTTTTTAATAATATAATATACGTGCTAATTTCCTAATCCCCCATAGCTTCCTCTTTTCGTCCTGGCTGTTGTGGTCGCCTGTTGTCATGGTCTTCCTGTGGAATCCGAACGCGAGCCAGTGGCAATCCTGAGTTCCGAGATCAACAAGAAAGCTAATGGTGGGTACGATACCCAATACTCAGGTGCAGATGGAACTTCTCGCAAGGAACAGGCTGATTTGGTGGACGAAGGCACCGACGAGGAAGCTCTCGAGGTGAAGGGATCCTACAAGTACATTAACGACCTTGGCGAGGAGGTTGAGGTTTTCTACACGGCGGGAAAGAATGGATTTGTCCCATATGGCACTAGCATCAATCCTGAAATCACAGCTGTTGCCGAGGCGGCCAAGAACCTGCCTAAACAGGTAAAGGTGGAAAAGGCTTAAGAAGTGTTTTCTGGAAGAGATCTCGCAGATGGTAGTTCATAAGATTAATGAAAAAAAGCCAAAGCGTTGTTGCTAGGCAAACCGAAATAAAAGATAATACGAACTGTGAAGAAATGATGTTTCAATCTATCTAATTTGCATGTCTCGCACATTTTTTGTTCACTTATCCAGCGAAAATACACAGGGAAAAATGGGAGTTAAATATTGTTGGCTTACTATACAAATCTAAATACAAAAAAAAATTAAAATATATAATTTTAGTACAAAAATCTTAAAAATTATAATATCTAAAATATATTTTAGTAAATATATTTTTCTGAGCACATGGTACTTGAAAGACCTTGAAAGCAGCCCAAAAACTTGGCACCGTGTCAAAGTGTGCGACGTCATATGATTAAGCACACGTTTAGCCACTTTGCGGTACAGTGGGCCCTGGGGCTACGAATGAGACACCTGCTTCTATACATCATTACACGCTTAAACATCGTCCATTAGCTTTGAGCAAAGACACCTGAAATGAAGACTTAACGAACAGGAAAGCGAATGAAATTGGTCATTTAATGAGGCATAAATCATCTCCGGAATTTGCATATTTGATGGGCTTATAAAGTTTCATTACAGATTCCCCTCAACTCAGACTCCATAGGCGTGGATCACGCCCTTCTCCAGAAGAATAAGAACTCCTATAAAAAAGAAATAGTACGAAACCAGTAGAAAACCACAAGCTCGTCGCAGCTTGAAGTTTGTGGTGAGGGCTGAGAGCATTGAGAAGCCCATTCCAACCTCCAAGAAGATGCACACCGTCTCCCCAAAGCCTCCCTCCGCAGGCTGTTAACAGATCTCATGGAAATACTTTTTAATGTAACATTTTCATCTCTACTTACGTTAATATTACTGGGCGCATTCATGAATGACTGCACTACCAATGGCAGGGCCAGAAACACAAAGGATCCTAAAAAGAAGAATAAAGCTGGATACTTGCTATAATATTAATTATCTTTAAATACCAAAAACTGGTGCTGAGAAGGTGGCCGTCAGGGCCATACGAGGCCATCCCTGATGGGCCAGCGAGAGATTGGTGACCAAATCGTTGCTACTTATGGCCCAGCATACGGCCGTTGCCAGTAAAAAATCCTGGCTCACTTTCATTATGGTTGCCACCGTAAAGAACATGGCATTTACCTCGGAGGTCAGGCAAAAGATCAGAAAGATGGTGGCCAAGAAACCCATACTAGATGTAAACTGTAATAAAAGCCAGGAAAAACTTCATTGGATATAATTTTAGCAAATGAGTTGGTATTGACAGGAGTCACTAATGCATAACATTCATCTTTTTAGGGTTTGTTGTATATAATTAGCTTGTAGGTTTCTAGGATTGTCTGAATCAATTGTAGTACTAATTTTTAGCAATATGCGAATAAAGAATAATTACGAAATAATAAAACAGCTTTTTAGGAAGGTTAGTCGAGTCCAAGCTCGCAAGCTTTTAGAGCTATGTTGGGAAATTATATTGAAAGAAGTATACCTAAATCTTTATAAAGGCTATAAACTGGGAGATTAATCAAACCTACACTCAGGGAAAAACACCGTGCTTAAAATAAGTACGAACAGCCTTGATTTAAAAAAAATTGCATGCTTAACATTTAAGAACGTTCGTGCTCAAAAAATTCTCATATTAAGCACATTTTGGAGTTTTTATGTCTGCCAACTCTAATAATTCCCAACTGTTTATTCTGAAAGTACTCAGTATATAAGGCGCATAAATTAGGTAGTGTTAATGCCCGTGAGCGGCTAGTCGTAAGTAAACTTAAAATATTTATGTTATTTATATACAAGGGTGGTCAAAAGTATTTTCACAAAAAAAAAGTTAAATATACTCATAATTTGAACTTACATCTTGTTAACTTTGGCATCAATAGAAAGGTAATTTAAATGCCGTTTGAATGATACAATACATTTCTTAACCCATTCAGTACTTATTGAAAAGGACGAATTTGTGTGAAAATGTCCTTTTTGAACTTTTTTCCTCGACTTGAAAACTTAAATTTTTTGATGCAAAAAGTTTCTTTAAACAAAAATAATAGTAACTGCAAAAAGAATTTTTCAAAAATCATTTTGCTTATATTTTTTATGATTTTTTAAAGGTGACAATGTCGGAAAAAATTTGTATGAAAAAGAGAAAAATATGGCTAAAATGCATGTTTCTAAGCATTTTCAAAAAATCTTAAAAAATATAAGCAAAATGATTTTTGAAAAATTCTTTTTGCAGTTACTATTATTTTTGTTTGAAGAAACTTTCTGCATCAAAAAATTTAAGTTTTCAAGTCGAGGAAAAAAGTTCAAAAAGGACATTTTCACACAAATTCGTCCTTTTCAATAAGTACTGAATGGGTTAAGAAATGTATTGTATCATTCAAACGGCATTTAAATTAACTTTCCATTGATGCCAAAGTTAACAAGATGTAAGTTCAAATTATGAGTATATTTAACTTTTTTTTTGTGAAAATACTTTTGACCACCCTTGTATATCTCGTTTATTTCGTTTCAGTTTCCAATACTTATTTCTCTTACTAGCATAAAATAAAAACTCATTTTAGTTTCATAATATTTATATATTGATATAAGAATTATTCGTCCTTAAATCATGCCTGCAAATTTCTTACTTTATTATTAAATCGTTCTTGTTTTTAGTCCAAATATGACTTGATTTAAGAATTATTCATTCTTGATTGAAGACCGAAAGGTTCTTAAATATAGTATTTTCGGTCTTGAAAATTCGTGCTCAAAAGTAGTATTTTGTTCTCGCGTTCTGTATTTTCCATGCTTGGCGAAGTTTTGACACCGAAAATACTAGGTTCAAGCACGAAATAATTGATTTTTTTTCTGAGTGTAGGTATTTCAGAGGATCTAATCTGTAAACCACGATTTTGTTTCCGGTTTAAGAAACTCCAACATTATAAATATTTGCTTTTGTAAAAAAAAACCATATATGTCTACGTGCCTAAAATCCACGTTAGAAATACCAAACACTTACTCTGAAAAATTTGGGTGGGGTGTCGGTGCGCGTGAGAAAAAATATCAAGATAGCAATGGGTATCATAATAATGAGGATGAGAATATAGGAGGCAATGCCCGCAACGGTGTATCCCCGAACTGGAAAATAAGATCTTTAGGTTGGTCACCCACGCATTTCAAGATAAACTCACTAATTATGTAGGCTATATAGGTGGGGACAAGAATCACTTGCAGGTTGAAGAGCAGCTTCGACCATCCGTAAAGGGGTTTCTCCATATCAACCACTGGTATGAGAAATCGCAACACCATATCGATGGGTTGCTTGAGAATTAGATAAACCTTCACCAGGACCGTTCCCCGTCGGAAGCGTTCCGTATCGAACTCGGCAACAGTGTTCCAAAATTGTCGGAAAAGATGCTTATTTCGACCACCCTTAACATCTGACCGTTCTATTATTTGGCGCTTCAAGGGCAACTGGGTTTGCGGCTTCAGTTCCTCCAGTTGCAGCGCCTCAGCAACATCCATCTCTCTTTTCTCCAGCTCTGGTGAGGATTTACACAGGTTATAAAAAATTATAATGTCATAGGTAGTGAAACTTACTTCGAATGCGGGCCATCAGCAAATGTTGATCAATGATGGCCACCAAAACGTAGCCCACAAAAATAAATGAACTGGGTAAAGCCAAAACCCAGTTGATGCCGTTGGGACGCTTGTGAATATAGTCCATGTATGCGACATTAAGGAACAGGAAACCAAAGTCACGGATATAATAGTTTGGCTCCATATTAAAGGGTTTGGTCAGGATCACCACTCCGGCGACGAAGATGTGCAGGAACATGGCCTGCGACATGCATATGAGGAAGGTATACTTGCTGCTCTGCATTCTCGAAGCGATTGCCGTGAATAAATCCGGCGATCCATTTGCAATGGCCAGAACCGTAACTCCAGCTGTGCTCTCGTTCATCCGCAGTGAATCCGCTATCACCTTCAGAAGGGGACAGAAACTAGATATTCCAAGTTATTTCGTTGCTTATGAAATATTGATATGGTACTCACTATTTATTTATGGTCATCTGCATCATCCAGAATACATAAATGGCCATCAGAAGCATTCCCAGCACACTCCAGAAGGAATTAAAACCGCTTCGGACGTCCACTTTGCAGAAATGCCAGCCCAGATAGTTGATAAAGTTCATATTAGTCACACAATCTGGGGTGTTTAGCACAAAATGACATCGACGAGTCTCCGGCAAATCGTGGACCTTTCTGCAAGTTACCTCACGCATTTTTAACTCGGTATTTTATTTTCCTAGCAATTACCACTTCGGAGATTGATTGAGAAACCTAGGCTTCCTTATGACTTAATATATCAAATATTTAACGTTCAAAATTCCGTTGACGTGGTATAAAAATGGACTTAAAGCTCGAGATTCAAACATGTCTGTGAACTTTGTAGAAATAATTATAAGTGTCTTAAGATGACTTACTCTATTTTCGTTAAGAAAATACGATCATCTTTATGGTTTTATAAGAATGTGTATATAAAAGTCAGAAAATCATTGCATGACGTTTTAAATACCTCCTTAAGGTCTAAAAAAAACTTGATTACATTTTTGTGAATATCAAAATAACAGTAACGGAAAAATGGTTTTTAATATAAGCCTTTAACGATCTATTTTTAGTGTTTATGCGTAAGTACCTATTATAAAGTCCAGTTAATTCAGATCTATAAAAATGTTTTTTATTTAAACAAAGACTTGCTTAGAAGCAGTGATAAGTTGTTTACGAAATGTGTTTTGCCTTGCCGGATTACTAATCAACAAAATATCTTAATTTTGCTTTGTTTTCATTATGCCTCTCTCGCTTGATTATACCAATCGTTAATCTTTTTCCATATTCTCCAATAAAGTTCTAAGCCATAAGCGTCATGCCCAACAATTTGTGGTCGGTGAGATAATTTCTTGTTGTCAGCATACTGCTTAAATTAGCACTAACCATAGCGAAATTTATGATAAGTATTTATATGCAGCACGGAATCCGCATTTCACATGCAGCTGCTGTCGCTCCATTTCAATTTCAATCAAGAACGATGCGGATTTTAGATAGGGAATCGTTTTATTGCTAGCCAGTTAAATTAGATCGCACTTGGTTTTAAATTAAACAATACTTAAGTAGTCTAGTGTCTAGGAAAGCTTAGGCAGTCTTGGTCTCCACCTTCTTCTCGATCGCAGCCTCGACGGCAGCCTTGATCTCGGCTTCTGGCGCGGCATCGAGGACCACCTGGACGGGCACCACCTGGGATGCGGCGGGCAGAGGCTCGGACTTCTCTACCTTCACCGATTCCTTGGCAACCACAGGCTCCTCCTTCTCGACGGGAGCGACTTCCTTCTCCACAGCAGCCGCCTTCTTTTCCAGTTCCTGGGATCGGGCCCTGCGGAACTGCAGCTCGTCCTCCTTGGAATACTTGGGCAGATCGGCAGCAGCCTTGGCCAATGCGGTGATTTCCTTGGGGATGATAGTGCCAATGGGTACAAATCCGTTCTTGCCGGCGGTGTAGCGAACCTCCACTGTGTCACCATTGGCGTCGATATAGCTGTACATTCCGGAGACCTCCAAAGCCTCGTCCTCGGTGCCGGCATTCTCGATCACACCCTGCTCCTGACGGATGGACTGGTCACCGCCCTCGTAGCTGAAGTGGAAGGATCCATCGGGCTGCTTGTCCGTCTCGAATTTCAGCACGGGAATGATTTCCCGCTTCTCGGTGGTGCTGCTTACGACCTGGCCAATACTGGCGGCCAGAGCTCCACTGGCCAGGGCCAACAAACAGATGGCAATCTTGAACATTTTGGTGGTTAATTAGGAAGTTACGAGAGAAGAGAGTTCTTGGGTGCTTTCTTGGCGGGAACCGACGGACGACTTGGCTTACCACATCCAACATCCACTTTATATACCGGCGTTTAATGTGCGCAGCAGCCACGAATTAGCATCTTTTGAGTCCCATTACGCCATAACCCAAAAAATACAAAAATATACCCAAAACAAAACGGAAAAAACACAAAAGAAATTCTATGGAAGCGAGCAGAATGTGATTTAATAAAACACTCACAGCCAAGAGACAAGATTTGCATATTTCTGATTCAGCGACATGTTAAAACGTAAGACATTGAAGAGAGGTCAAGTGATTAAGCCAATGATGATGATGTCGATGGGGGCACTGTAATAAGATCGACTTTTTGTCGATTCCAGCAATCGCAGACAATCCCGCCCAGACAGGTTGATCATCATTGGATCGAAGAACACGTCATAAACTTGTTTCGCACTCGAACGTTTCGGGTCGATCAATCACTTGAAGTGGCCAAAAAAAAAAACCTGCGCCTCAGTAACTGATTGATTGCCAATGTTTAGGAAACTGCACTCGATTAGCATAGTGTTCCACACGCTCGGCTAGACAAAGGGGCATAAATTAAGATACATTTGATGTGCGCTTAAAACGAGTCCATATATCGGATTCGAATCGCACGCGATCCATCAGGCATCAGTCATCACACGGGAAACTACTTGGCCACCCTGAGTGTGTTGAAAAAAAAAAATGGCATCGACTGGGAGTGAGTAAGCCAATTGCAATGGGCCGCAAATTGTATGTCAAATGTGAAAAATGCACTAAGCCAGGCCAGCCAGGCAAATAACTCTTCCTCTCAGCCAAGCTGCAATTTGAAAAGCAGCGCGAAGGCCAAAGCAAAACGCGGGCAACCGCGAAATTGGCCAAGTAACATGGAAAACGTACGAAAGGGAAAACGTACCAAACGGGTTGCGCGGGGAGTTGGCCGAAAAATCTCGGGCGATGTTCATCATGTTCGTGATCATCTCCGCGGTGGTGGAGTTGGCTGGATTTTGGCAGCAGTTATTGCTGTAATTTTTATGAATTGCAACTGACATTTCCTACACGCTGGAAAAGTTTAAAGTTTAAGCCGAGAAGAAAAATGGCCTGAGCCGGCCGGCAAAATGAAGCGGTAAATGGGAGCGGGTAACTGGTGCAGAAGGGAGTGGTCCCTGGACCTGGTCAGCGAAATTGGCCTAAAAGGGCAGGCTCACCTGGCTCACCTGGGTGAAAACAAAGACAAATAATGCTCTTTAACGATGCATTGAAATGGACAAGTCGGCTACGCCCCAACCTCCGGCCCATTCAAATGTCAGTGAGCAGAAAGATTCCATCTCGATTCATTGGCAGGCATGTGGCCAAATGGCCAATTCATCAAATCGAAACCAATTGCAACATCTGTAATCTTTTAATTAATATTTGACTTAACGAATTATTGCATCCAGTCGAGCATCCAGCGGGGGCACTAATCAAATGAAGTTCGCATTGCTAATTCACATAAATTACAGCGCAGAGAACTGTAAGCTGTGAGCTGTGAGCTGCAAACGGCATAAGCCATACGGCATACGGCATACGCGGCGTATGCGCAACGCCCATTTGCATTTGAAACTCGTTGCGCATACGCTACGTGGTGCGACGGCAGCTCTCCGATTCTGTTGCTGTCAGGCAGACAAACACTGTTTGTTTCGCGGCCCACCCGCTCCGCCCGCTCCCCTGCCCTTCCAGCCTCCGAATCTGGGCTGGTGCACTGCATCTGGTTGCGGATGCTGGCACTGCTGCTTCTGCCGCTGCTCTGCCTCCAGCTGCAGTGGATGCGATTTTGGTATAAAAACGTTTGTGGCAACTGCAGCCAAGTCAAAGCACTTTAGACGAGCCTCCCAGCGCAGTACCCGATTTTAAGTCGCGAATCCGAAGTGAGTTTCAGTTCTAGTTGCGGTTTGCGAATCCTTAAGGATACAGTATCATACAAGATAAAGCAAAAACTTAGAAAAAGAATCACAAATAACTATAAAGCTTGTCCTGCATAAAGGATATTTACAAAAACCCAAAAGGCTTTACTTCTGGAAAACCTATAACAGTTCCCAGGATCTTCAGTCTCTTATATGGATATTTTTCCCACGGCCTTCATCATCATAACCATCATAATTTCGCAGAACTTTCAAATCGCAAAAAGCCAATCGGAGTATATCAGATACTAATTGCCAAGCAACGAGTTTGACATTCAAAGACAACGCCGCCGGCAACTCAATCGGGCACTAAACACTGAAAACTGAACACTGAACACCAAACACCGCACCTCATCTCAGTTATGACTCTATTTAACCACCTCACTCCCTGCGGTACCCTGTCTTCTTTTTCGCCCACTAAAGGTCATGACGCTCACCCACGCCTCCTTCGCAGCCGTCGTTTTGGCCCTCTGCTGCCTCAGTTTCATTCAGGCCCAGCCACAACGTGGACTGCCCCCACCACGCGGAAACTCCTTCGACGCGAATGCAGTGATACTCAAGCAGAACTTCGACCTGAATCCCGATGGCTCCTACCAGTACAAGTAAGTGGGGATTGGGGATCTTTTCAGACCTTACAAGTATTTAGTATATGTTTAGGAAAATCCTTTCCTCATTTAACGTTCAGAAGAAACGTTTACTATCTGTCTTACAACAAAGAATCTTGAACTAAACTATTTTTATAAAACTATTATTTGCATAGTATGAAAATTTAGCACACTCTCCTATCTACATAGGTCAGAATAACATAAAAATTCTCAAAATAATATAAATATTTTATCAACAGATCGATAGACCTATGTAATTTCAAGCTTATATGTTGTTATGCAATGTTACCACTACAAAGTATTTCGTAGAAATTTTATTGGACAGTTAAAAGTCAAATGTTTTTAGACAATTAAATTTTTTAAGTGCTTGTAAGCATTAACAAAGTAAAAAATAGAGTCGGTTTTGAACACTAAAATGTTTATACTTATATCTTAAATGTTCAACAGTTTTATTTGTTTTTTTCTGAAATATGCATATCTTTTTTCAAAACCTGTTAATTTATAGGCCAATTATAAAAGGTTTTTTCTCACATATTTGGGTCTAACCCCATTTTTAATCAAATCACTCTTAATAATGTTGCATATCTTTCTAATTCTGATTCCCATTTACTTTGAATATTTATAGCTACGAGACAAGCAATGGAATCCGAGCGGATGAGGCTGGCTATTTGAAGAACCCGGGCAGCCAGATTGAGGCACAGGTTAGTAATCTTTTGGGCGCTCTATCTTAAATATCATAGCATACTTTGGGGCACACCTAAAATGTATTATATCTCTGCTTACCAGGTAATGCAGGGATCTTACTCGTACACCGGACCCGATGGAGTGGTCTACACCATCACCTATATCGCTGATGAGAACGGATACCGCGCCGAGGGAGCCCATATACCCACCCCGCCTCCAGTTCGCGCCGCCGCCGCCCCCGGAAGATTCTTCAAGTAATCCGTATCGTCATAAATTCGTGTTCTAATTCTTCATCGTTATGCTCAAGTTGGCAACCAAATCGTTGCGGGTCAGTGACCAAATGTGAACCAGAAACAGACAGGAGAGAGATAGAGCAGCTGCTCGTTGGTGATCCATCATACCACCCACAAAAACACTTCCGTTTAACACCCCGCACCCCGAAAACTCCACCATCCCTTCGTGCTTCATCTGTGCATTTCTACCGCCAATCCAATCTCTCTAATCTACATTCTACATTCTACTTAGTGCCTAACGAACAGTGTGTGAGATAAACATTTGTAAGATATGTAAATTCGATTGTTAAATGTCGTACGGCAACGCATGCTCAGCAATAAAAAAAAATTGCACAAAAATCAATCCGATGCGTTGTGGTAAAACCCTTTACGAGAAGGATCTTAGCATTGTTATGTAAGACATCGCAGTGCGGACAATCTAAAAATGATAAGATAGGCAATTAGTGAAGGGATTTTATAGATCAGATTCGGGAACAGATTTTTCAGGTTCTAAAGTTACTATCTAAAGTATTAGTTGTTTCTAATAGTTGTTAGATCATTTCCTTTAAATTTTCATAGACCTAGGGTCTCATAAATGTCTTTTGAAAAATCAGGTCCCTTGGCTAATATAACTCATTCACCCACCGACGAGAAGGCCTCCATGTTAGCCTCGAAAAAGTATCCTGTGATGCGAAAACCCCGATGAGCCCGCATCATGCTGATCAGCAGGGATCGACAAATCGAGGTGGAGGCTCCTCCGGCTCCCAAACTCTCGTGCCAGGGACTGTCGTAGATGGCCCACTCGAAACTGGCACTCTCCGTCTTCAGATTCTCCCCGCAATAGCAATAGATATAGGCCTGTATAATGATGGTGGCTATAAAGGAGGCGTAGTACACACCCTCGGTCTGGGCAAAAGTAATGGAAAATAGATATCCCAGCATGCAGAGTTGCAGAGAGGAGATGAAGAACTGGGCGCAGATGATTGGTTGGTAGCAGAGATTTAGATCGCTGCACATATCCAAACTGGTCTGATACAGCGCAAAGATCTTGTTCAGAGTGGCCTGGGATTCCTTATGACTTCCGCCCTTGAATCTAACCACCTTGTACTGGGCGATCTTGAAGAAGGCGCACAGGTTGCTGGTGAAGGAGCAGAAAATGGTGTCCAAACTAACAGCTGGTAGAACCACACCCGTTGAAGCGAAAGCACTCCATGTAAAACTCAGGGCATAGTTTCGGAGGATGTGAATGTCCCAGGGAAAACTATAAAAATAAAAAAGGTAATATTATTTTATAGATACTAAATTACTACCTACAGACAGGGAAACGGGAGCTCTGGCTCAGCATGACCTGCTAGCCAATAACTGAGACCCATTCTCACAAAAGGCAGCACACTATTCAGGGCCCAGGCGAGAAGAAAACAGGTCCTGAACAAAGTGCACATACGTTGATCCTGCTTGTTCGCTGCATTGAGGATCTCTGCATATTCCTCACCCTGATCCGCCTCTTTGGAATTATTTTTAAATAAACATAAAATACTAGTAATATGTATTACAACTCACCATTGGCCATCAGCAAACGAAATTTATCAATCAATCGCTTGAAATCCCGACGCAAGTATAGTATCATGCTGAACTTAAATAGTCCAAGGATGGTAATTAATAGAGCCACCATGGCATCTGCCAGCAGCATTACATGCTTCCAATTATGAAGCACAGCTGCCAGGATGAAGGGAAAAATTGCGGCTATACCAAATACGTTAATTGCCCTATAAGGACGCTTCCACATTTCTCGGTCTGCACTAAAGAGATCAAACCCAAGCAGGGCAATTGTGCTTTTCTGTACTTGCAGGAAGCTATCCATGTCAACAAAGGTTATTTCGGCCTCACACTAAGGGAAGTCCTCTTGGACCAGGGGTTTTAAACCTTTCCACTGAACAAGGACATGGTAAGTTGGAAGAAAAGTGGCTAGAATAGCACAACCTATAACTACCCTTGCAGAGTAAATATTAGAAACAATTTCTTAAGAACACTTAAGTCGTTGACTTCTACAAAGCCAAAAACCCATTTGCTAGTCTTACAAAAGTATTTGTTGTTGCAAACATTTGATAATTATACGTAATTAATGGATAATTTGGTGTTAATTATTTGATTATTCGGTAAATCACACTCATATAAACTCATTTGAAGTGCGATCTTTGGAGTTCTTAAACTTGTTGTGTTTTATCTGTATATACCCGAAGGAATCACCTTTATAAAAAAAATAATTCATTAATAATAATTTATATTCAAGATGTGTTACAAAGCTCTTTAACTTTCGATGGCTTTATATTTAAAAGGGTTGTTACAAGCTCCTGACTAAAGTTAAGATACCCTTTGAAAAGGCTATAATAACAGGGTTAAGCACCAGCTCCTTTTGACACCTCTTCACGAATACCAAATTGAAATAAAATTTTAATGCTTAAATGTTTTCTATTCACACCTCGATATCCATGGGTGGATGTCCTTTTATCAAAGGCGTGGTCGGCGATGTCAGCCGACCTGTCAGAAAAACCAGGAAATAGGAAATTTTTCCCAAAAGACCAGTGTGTCACGCCAGCCCAATGCCGGGACACTAGAACTCCGTCGACGTGGTTTGTTTCCTGTCACTTGCTCGTCTATAGTATAAATTTAAATTAAAGAAAAATGATTGGTTTATATTTTGAAACAAAATACACCCATACCGCCACCGCCAGACTGTATTAACTTAACTCAAATTATTGAAGAAAGTTTTATAATTATCCTCCATTTTATATGTAATCAAAGAGAATAATTTGCAATGCTTCCATAATCTTTATTCATGCCTCGACATCCAAGGGTGTCCATTTGAAGTGGAGAAAGTAGTGGGTTTCACGAAGCGATGTCAGTACATCATTGGACTAAAATGTGATTTAAAAAATACAAAATATGTCGGTCCTCTTCAGTCTCTCCATCTTCATCAGTCTCTCGATCTTCATCAGTCTCCTCTTCAGTCTCTCGAGCATGTCGGGCTCCATCGTGGGCATGGTTGGCTCCCTGATCGGCGAGGTCCAGGAGTTCCATCACCTGATCGTTGTTAGTAGCATCATCCAGAGCGAAGGCATGGGCCAGGAACAGGACTCCAATGAGAACCAACAGTATAAGACGCATCTTGCTTTACGTTCGATTCAACAGACTTGGGGGTAACTGATGATGTTCCATTCGAACACAGGCCTTATATTCGACGTTCCTGCCTGAATAAGACGGGGTCTTTAACAACCGTGTTTAGCTTCACCACCACTTCTTGTCATATTTATACGGCAATATATTAAACTAAATACCTACTCACTAAGTGCGATAGCTTATAGGTTTTTATTGACAGGTATTACATCCCTGAAAGGCCATAAAACCCGGAATAAACTCTATCTCCGTTGTCACATATTAGACATACCAATGAGAAATAAATTTTAATGCTATGTCTTCTTTAGTTCTTTATTCACGACTCGTAATTTCTGGGTGGATAATCTTATTTTGTTGAGTTGCTTCGGTGACCGAACAAAACTTTCAAAATTTCAATTGGAGAGCCTAGCGGACCCTATATAGTTGGCTCCCTGATCAGCAACCTTCAGAAACGAGATTAACAACTGGTCCTTAAAATCAATTTAATTGATGAGCCAAGTAAATACTATTGGATCTTTTAACTGGTTAATAGCATGTTGAGTAAGAGTTAGTTTCGACCAGCTCAACATTGAGAAATACCGGCATTAGAGGCTTCACACAATATAAGTTGTACTCTACAAAGGATGTTGGTTAAAAAGTAATACTTTAGCTTAAACATGTAACCTCGTTTGGGGCTGACCCCAATATATACTATATGATCCAAATTTGCGAATAAGAAAGACTACATTGAAGCATTGATCTCTAAATATATTGTGCTGGTCTTATAAATTCATGGGAATTTTTTTTAAAGGAGTGTCATCTAAAGGCTATATACACAGCCTGCGGCCAACAGATCCCTTATTGGAAAACAACACATATTAACAGGCCTAAACAACACCTAAGACACCAATGAGAATAAATTGCAATGCTTCAATAATCTTTATTCACGCCTCGACATCCGAGGTTGCCATTTTGACGTGGGAAAAGTTGTGTGTTTGGCCGAAGCAATTTCAGCACGACATCGGCCTATCCATAGTAAAGCCGTATTAGCCAATAACGTAGTGTTCGCTCCTTTGATTCCTCTTCAGCCTCTCGAGCCTCTCGGTCTCCATCATTGGCATGGTCTGCTCCCTGATCGGCGACGTCCAGGAGTCCGATCACTTGATCGTTGTTGGTAACATCATTCAGTTCGTAGGCGTAGGCCAGGAACAGAAATCCAATGAGAACCAGGATTGTGAGACGCATCTTGCCTTCCGTTTGATTCGACTGATAACAGGTAAAGACTTAAGTGCAACTGATGATGTTCGATTCGTCCGCAGGCCTTATATTCGACGACCCTTCTTCAACAAGTCAGGGTTTTTCAACAACCCCTCTAAGCTCCACATCCATTTTTTGTCTTATTTATATTGAATTATAATCTAAATACCAAGTGCGACTGTTTATTAGATTTTTTGACGGGTTCCGATTTGCATTGTTGTATTCCAATATACAATTATTGCACTCTGACAGGCTATAAGACCTAAGCTAAGGCTCCCTTTGACACTTTTTAGACATACCAGTGAAAATCAATTTTATAATGCTTCAATGTTCTTTATTCACGAGTCGCCACCCGTGGGTTTATGTTCGTTTTGTCAGTAGCTTCGATGGCTGAACACTAGTTTCAAATTCGGAAATATGGAGGATAGGGGCATAATTCTGATAGGAAATGCTCCTTTATCAATGTTACCCACGTATACAGTTACCAGCTCCTTGATGGGGCCATTATTTAAAGCGTAGGCATAGGCCAGGCACAGGATACTAATAACAGCTCGGATTGTAAGACGCATCACGCTTTCCGTTCGATTCGAATGATAGCTGATGAAGACTTGAACGCAACTGATGACTTCTGGACCCGACGGCAGGGCTTATATTCGCGTCAATAACTCGGCGTCAACTACCTCTTCTAGCTCCCCTATTCCCTTGCTTGTACTATAGTAGCATGGGGAATATTTAAGAAGTATCTGTGTTTTCCGACAGACTACCACTACAGCTCCACTAACGCAAAATTCGTATAGAATTTTTACAAACACGGCTGTCAGACATTCTAAAAGATTTAGAGAGGAGTTTTATTATGAAAAAGTCATCAAGCTCGTCTTTGCAATTATTCAAAAATATCAGTTTCGATCAGTTTTTCGAATTATTTCCTGTGTCAGCACTATTTTTAAATTCTTTAAAATTGCAAAATCTCATTCGCGAAAGTTGTCAAAAAGTTGCTCATTTTATTGGGGTTCGTAAGCTATCAACAATAGGGAACAGTTAAATTTCTGGTGTATTGCTTCTGTTAAAAGTCATCAAGCTCGTCTTTGCAATTATTCAAAAATATCAGTTTCGATCAGTTTTTCGAATTATTTCCTGTGTCAGCACTATTTTTAAATTCTTTAAAATTGCAAAATCTCATTCGCGAAAGTTGTCAAAAAGTTGCTCATTTTATTGGGGTTCGTAAGCTATCAACAATAGGGAACAGTTAAATTTCTGGTGTATTGCTTCTGGTAGATAAACATCATTATTGATTTGATCTTACTCATCTTTTTATTCAGCAGACTGCCGAACCTTTCCACCGGTTAGGTAAATTGCAACTAACTGCATATTGAGTAAATCTTATATCAACAGCAAAACACCCATCATGACTCATAGGCATATGACAGGGTAAGGCTATTGACCTCTGGTTAAACCTAGAAACTATTAGCTGTTAGTTTTTCTCTGTCCTGTCTTTCCATATAAACAAACTTGTTGAATAAATAAGGTTTAACAAAATTAGTTAAGGTTTTTTTTTGGTTGGCAAGACCGAAATCCTTTTAAAAAGGAGCTATGCTAAACTCAATATATCTTTTCATACTGTAAAGTTTACAGGTAATGTATATAATGCCAAAACTGGCCAAAACTGGGCAATACAAAAGATGTGCTGACTTTGTTTCGAATGGTTTTTGAATCCTCCTGGCTGTGGTAAATATTCCTTATAAAGGCTATTATACCAATCTTACCACTTTGACACCTTTTCATTCCAAATGATAATCAAATTTTAATGCTTCAAGTTCTTTATTAACGCCTTGACATCTATGGGTGGATGTCCTTTGACGTGGGGCAAGAGGTGGGTTTGGGCAGAGGCGTGGTCAGCAATGTCAGCTCGATATTGACGTATCGACCTTACTAACCGCGGCCCCATCCTCCTCGTCCACCCCAGCCGCCGCCGCCCCATCCTCCTCGGCCGCCGCCCCATCCTCCTCGTCCACCCCATCCTCCTCGTCCACCCCAGCCGCCGCCTCCCCATCCTCCTCGTCCGCCCCAGCCGCCCCACTGGCGGGCCTCTCGGGCTCCATCGTTGGCATGGTTGGCTCCCTGATCCGCGACGTCCAGGAGTCCGATCACCTGCTCGTTGTCGGCGGCATCATCCAGGGCGTAGGCATAGGCCAGGCACAGGACACCGATGAGGGCCAGGAGTGTTAGACGCATCTTGCTTTCCGTTCTATTCGATTCGATTGATTGCTGGTGAAGACTTGAGTGCAACTGATGATTTGTGGACTCAATCGCAGGCCTTATATTCAAAGATCGCGTCAGCCGGCGTTCCTGATCTCATACGCATCAATAAGTCGGGTCTCTCTACAGACCCCCCTCATAGCTCCGCCACCATCTCTTGCCATATTCTGACTATACCATATACCATGTATTTACCTGGCCGCAAGGTGCGATTGTTTAGGGGCTTTTTTGACCGGGTTCTGTTTGGCATCGTTATATTTCACCACACAATTATTACACTCTTTGTTATTTCGTCTTTCTTTTTTTGTCTTTTTTTGGCTGTCATTACTGAATCATTTAAAATTTAAATGTCTCATTTGCGAAAGTTGTCGGGATGCTGCTCCTAAGTGGTTTCATGCATAGATCATTCGATTAGGGTTCGTTGCCTGTTATCAATTGGGACCTGTTTTACTTTATGGGTTTTTACTGGACTGCATCTGGCAGATAAACGTCAAATCGATGGTCAATAAAAGCCAAATATAGACTACTGCAACTTTCAAATTTGAGATTAATTTGCACCTAATTGCATGTTTAACAAATTTAATATCAACTATTCTTCCACTAGATCATCATGACATATGACAGGTTAAGCCTATTCAGCCCGACATTGCTGATTTTAAAGGTCTTTTCAGGCCAGATGGCTATAAAATGAAAAATTACCTTCTACATCTTAAGTAACTTAACATCTATTTTAAAAACTGGCTTAATACTTAATGATCTTATACACATTTTTTGAGTCCGAAGTTTGATAATTCGAGCTAGCATATATATTCACAAGGATTCATATTGAAATGAGCTCTCGATTGTTAAATGAATGTCAAGATCGACTTGTTTGATCTAGACTCTGAAAAGTAAACAAGTGGGGATTTACGAGTGCGAGCCATTGAACCTGAGCTGTCCATACAGGTTCCCCTCGAAATATCCCAAACGTTGTTTAATTATTTTTCAAAACAAAAAATAGTAATTTAACTTATTTGCTTAATTCGCTCGTGCGAGCCAAAAAAAACACTCCCACTTTTTTATATGGGTGTACTTCGTTAACAAACTTGGGTTCCACCAAATTTAAATACAGTTCTGGAGCTTAAAAAGTTGCACAAATCAAAGCTCTTCTATTTGAGTGTATATGAAGAAAGAGGGCTTGTCATTTTAATACTCTAACAAGGGGTATATTCAGTTCCATATTTGCAATTCACCGCAATAATTCAATATCTGCGAAACATTAGGGCTTCTAAATATAAATATAAGCGTGCTATATAATTTAAAGGGTATTACATTGTTGGCTTGCTTTTTTTTATATTTGTCCGTTGGGTAGAAATCCAAGTTTCCAATGTTCTGGAGACCAAAGTACCTATTGTTCTTGCTTAACAAACAAGTTCAGATTACTCAATCCTCAAATATATTGAATCGTTTTGTGGTTTGCTTTACGGGTTTTCAAAATTAATTGTTTGTTAAGTTATATGAGTATATATTTTTGTGTATGATGATTTTGCAAAGCTGTGAAGTACCATTTAAAATGTACGAACACGTATACATTATTGATTGCTTATTCTACCGAAGACATATGTTCAAAATACATTTTATGAGATTTGATTGCCTTAACAAGGCAAGGTTTTTTAAAAAGTATCTTTCCAGCCTCAAGAACAAATGTAAATCGGTTTCAGAAACATTTTTATTTACAGTACAACGGGTTATCAAGGGAAAATGAATGTAATATTTTCAGGCTAGCGACCATAGTGTCCATATCCACCGTGATGACCACCATGGCCACCATGACCACCATGACCACCATGTCCGTAATTTCCACCTCCGTAATGGCCATCACGAGTCTGGCGCAGCCCTTCTTCGGCGTGGTTTCCTCCGTGATGGGCCACGCCCAACAGGTCCTCCAGATTGGCTCCATTATTATTCAAGGCGAAGGAATAGGCCAGGCACAAAAGACCAACGATGGACAGCAGAATAAGACGCATCTTGTAGATACTTTAGCAAAGTTTGGAATAGATTTTTTCGTTTGTTCTCGGTTCTTTGCTTTGAGCAACTGTAGATCTCTGAGCCAAAATCACGGTCTTTTATGCGGCCACCGATCCAGTGAAATGACTGACTTTCCATTTCTTGTTTGCCATTTTTGCAAAGATATGTTAATGTTGAATTGATTTAATGCTTCCCATAACATTTCATAACGTAAACAATTCAAATGGCTTTGTTTTTCTGACTCGGCTATTAAAAAGCTTTAAGAGCTTTAGTTTCTTTTTGACTTAATTTGAATCTGAGAGCTTTTAAGAACTTAAAAAAATGTTGATAATAATATGAGGGCAGCTTTATTTAAAAGGTGTCATGGATTTTTGGGAAGCCACTGTTTTTGGTTTCCTACCACCAGTAGCTACTGTAGCTGCTGCTCCAGGGCCGATAAGGAACACTCCATCCTTTGTTCCATCCTCCGTTCCATCCTCCGTTCCATCCTCCACCCCATCCTCCATTCCATCCTGTGTTCCAACCTCCTCCCCATCCTCCAGACAGCCAACGAGCTGGTCTTTCGCCTCCTTTCGCTTCCTGACCACCCAAATCAGCCACATCATCTAGGGTAGCAGCAGGAGCAGGATCCTCTTCCACAGGATGGCTCAAAACCCCTCCCAATAGAAACGCAAAAGTTGCAAAATAAGCGAGCTGCATATTGACTATCCACCTCAATTATTACTACGATCCAACTGATCTGCATTGCTGCCTTTTATACCTTAAAAAATGCAGTTCTTCGCCCACTAATTAAAGTTTATTTACAAATTGCCAACGAGAAGCTGAGAATCCCTGACCCATCAGCTTCATAGTTAACATATAACGATCACTTCTTCAAAACCAATTTGCATGGCTTGGCAGTGTTACAAAAGTCGTTGTACTCAATACAGTCATCTAAAAAATCAGGAATAAGTAATTCTTAAAAAACGTATTGCTTATTGCAACGTCCTTTAGAGAAGGTATAAAACCCTCGCCCAATTTCAATTTAATTTAACAAATAACAAACTTTTATTTAACGAAATTAAAACGGATTAAAAGTATAAATAACAAAGATGGTATTATTAAAAGTATTGGAATCAGTTATATAGAGAGCATAGTTCTTTTTTAACTTTGATTTTTAAGCATTTAATTTTACTTCTGGCAAGAGTGTATTCCCAATGACTATAAAAATATATATTACAACCAAAGTAAAGAATCTATTAATGTAGACTAACTCTGAATTTGATTGTATTACTTCTTCGAAGCTTTCGAAGTAGTAACAACTATAAAAGACATTTCGATGACTTAAAAATCTATTTATGATTACTTATAATACTGATGGACTTATGGCCTAGCCGAGCAGACTAAGTAGACCGCTTAGGGCTTGTGGATTTTCTCCGGCACCTGAGGCTCCAGCTGCCCCGCCCCCATTCGCGAGCAGGGGGCGCAGACTACTGCCGAGAGCCTGGCCCAAAATACCAGCTAACTGGGCTTGCTGGGCGGTGGAAAGCTGAGGGGTACCAGTTCCAGATCCTGCTCCAATTCCCGGTGTTGTGGGATTGGAGGGAGAACTTGAGATGCTAGCTGTACTACCATAGCCTCCATTCGAGGGATAACCAGCAGATGAAGAGGCTCCAATGGAACTATAATTCGGTCTGTATCCATAATACTGCGGTCTCTGGTATCCACCGTAGTTGTAGTAGCTGGGTCTGTAGTAGTTACCATAACCGTAACCCAATCCAGGATATCCATAGTTGTAACCGTAACTGGGATACCCATATCCATAGTTGGGCCTATATCCATAGCTAGGATAACCACCGCCGTAGTAGGAATCCACAGAATCCGATTGGGTGCCTCCACCGCCGGCAGAAGATGATCCTCCAGGTCTTATAGGTGGTCCCACAGCAAGGGGAACATCGAAGAGTGGTCTACCACCTCCCAGTAAAAGAGGTGTCAATAGACCCAGAGTCCTGCCCTGCGGACGACTATCTCTGGCTTTACTACTCTGCCCAGAGACCATCAAAAAAAGAAGGCTCAAAAGAGCCAAACGCGCGGGTAGAAACATAACCGTAACCGTCGAATGCAGATTAACAACTGAAGACTGTCTGAAAAACCCAATAATATTTTATACAACAGAGTTCTTTAGTGATTTTCCAAATGTGCTTGCCAAAAAAAACAGACCAGAAGACCTTCGGCACCTTAAAATAATGATCGCAGACCGAGCGGAACTTTGCAAATCTTGCCCAGAACGTCATCAACTGGTTAACGCCACGCGGCTTTCACGCCCAGTTTCGAGACCGTCTTGTTTTGGCCCAGTCTGCAGACGATCGCACCCGACATTGACCTTGCCGAAAGTTGGCCAAATAAGACAGAAATCTGTTTCACACCGTTAACTCGATTGCTAGCTTCCGCGGGCTTTTTTCAATTTGGGCCTGTTGTTTCATTCACCATTCAAAAAGGCCAACAACCGGGGGCGTTTCTGCTATATTTGCTGGCTATAGGCTATAATAATAAAGATCGTCAATAGCAAAGTTAATTAGCGGGCTGGAAATCTATTCACCCCTTCGCAGATGCATTCCACTAGACATTCGCATGACCGATTGTGAATCATCTTATACGTGCCGTATAAGAGCGGCGGTTCCCCATTTTGCGTTTCCAGGGGTTTCGGGACCGTCTCGAATTATTGTATTGGCTCTAATTGATTAGTATTTCGCCAGACGTGGAAATCTTTGACTTTTAATTTGATTAAGTCTGGCTAGACGTCTTAAAGTTAGTCAAGCCTATTAGGCAATTAATACGCCCGTGCTTAACGCTTATTCCCAAAACAATATTCTAATAAATATTATATATTTACTTTTCTTTTGGGTTGAATACTATATAAATAGTAGTTTAAACAATCTGAAGCAGTTACTTTGAGGTTCAGTAATTATAAGAAATAAGTAAAGGTTTTAACTATGAGATAGCACCACATTACATTTTAAATGTATATTAAAATTCCGAACTTAAACAATAATACCATCGGCTGAAACAATTAAAATTAATATTATAATATATTTTTACAACTAATAAATTACTCTTAGGAAATTTTGTTAGTGAATTAATTACTATTCAAGTGCCCAATAAAACGAATATTGCGTAATTTGGAAGGGACTCCCTGAGCACTATTTAACACCCTTAACCGGTTTAACCCATATGATATACGATTTGTTTTCTTGAAATCTGTTACGTTTATTTCGTTTCGCCTGCTCATCTGTAGATCATCATTATAAGCTTATTTTTGGAAAGACTTGAATACCGGTCAAAAAACTGGTTTTACTTTCTCACTGAACATTTTTATATTTGCGCCTAAGCAATTAATGTGCTTCCCCTGATGCACAAAAAGATAAACCAATCTCAGGTGATAAAAAATATTTGATTCCCGTATATACTGCAGTTAATTAACTGCGCAAAAAATAATCTTGGGTCAGTGATCACCTAAGAGTTGTTGTCTAGTCTGCATTCAACCGTAGGAGAAGTAAATCCCCATCTTGGGGGCTGGTCTAAAAATTTGATGCTGACAAAACTGTACACAGCGAAAATAACTAACTACCTTTTACAATTTTCATTATATTCAAAGCCCATAGTTTTAAGACAAAAGGAAAATACAAAGATCATTATTAAAATTGAACTAAAATCAAAATCCCTAATTTGTCATTCTTTTTTCTCTGTGTACGTATAGATTCTGTCTAGTGTTTTTAAGTTCCTGGGAATGTTTTGGAAGTGTTTTGAAGACAGCAATTGACGCGCCTGGGATTTCCATTGCCCTCAAGTTTTGGTGAAATCATCATCATATGATAATTGCCCTACGGCTATAACTAATGATAGTTGGATAGCATGTGCTGGGCTATAAAACACTTACTCTTCAAACGGGACCTCCCCGCACTATTTGACTATAAAAGTTGGAACCCAAGTTAATGTCGTTGCAGAAAGTGTTTGAATTTCCAATATGAGACAATATCTAGTTTTTGCTCTCGTCTTCGTGACAGTTCTTGTCCTGATCAGCGGACATCCACTGGAGGATCAAAAGGTTACCCTGGAGGATGCTGAAGCACAGCCCGGCATTGATGATGGATCTGGAATAAGGGCTGTCCGTCACTTTGGCGGCGGATTTCGACGCGGTGGATTCTGCTGCGGAGGAGGAGGAGGTGGTGGTCACCGACGAGGTGGATACGGTGGCTATCCAGGCGGAGGCTACGGCGGAGGTGGCTTCGGAGGAGGTAGTGCATCAGCCTCGGCGTCAGCCTCAGCCAGTTCCAGTTGGGGACGTAAATAATTATAACTTTCTTAATTGAGGCGAAAATAGACAAAAGTCGAAACGAAAACAAAAACATTTGACTTTGTTTTGGGTGAGAATTGGAGGCCGGTTGGTGTAGGGGCGTGGCAGATCGCTTACGCACTTAGTCAAAAATACTACGCAATTAACAGGAACCTGTCTACAAACGCTAATCAATACGCTACAAACATACACGATCTAAACTCTATTTTTCCCACAGTTACAAAATATTCCGACCGAAAGATTCCGCTAGGTCTAAGCCATTTAATTAAAAATAGAACAGCTTAACCATAAATATGCGGTTAATTTTTGTGGTTTTTAATTGTTTTTGTTTATGACGTTTTAAGCAAAATTTGATAACGTTTTGCGAAATGCTTGTACAACCGAAAGGAATCGCCTAATCTGGGATAATGTAACCTGTTTTTGAAACACTCACTAATTGACAAGTCAATAAAAAGCTAGTTCGAGCAATTTCCAGACATCTGGAGTTGAGACAGGGTTTTTGCGGTTTTGCTTTGATATTGATGCACTCCCGAAAAACCTTGCGATCGAGTATTATGATGGAAAGTTACCTCCAAGTTCCTGGCACAACATTTCACCAGAGAAGATGAAGTCCCAATTAAAAATTTCATTTAATTGAGGCTTACGGGTGATCTTATGATTCATGACTTCCAATTAGCAAAGGTAAATATTTTCCACTCTCGATTGTGGAATTCATTTCCTTGGTAACAGGTGCGTTGTAAACATGATTCATGTTTATTTCTAAGTTTTTGCTAGTGCAATTAATTAGCGCCTCCCACACAAAACTATTTGTTCTATGCAATAAATATTTTGTAGAAAATTCCGTTTAAGAATTAGATTAGCACACTTGCCTTATAATACGGAAATTAAAAGAATGGTATGCATTTTTAATGGCACCAACGGTATAAAGTTATGATGTCTGGACCTTATTTAATTGTGGACAGTCCCAAAATAACTCAAAACATGTACCAAAATAAAGGCTCAAAGTGTTTAATCACGCTATCGACTAACTTGACTGGCACGGTACACCACCCTTGTGGTTATTCGCTCACTCAGAAAGAAAACATATCTACATTTTTAAAAATTATTTTTACTGTGGTCACCAACCGCAGTGTAAATAAATTAAAATTTGATATTTATATGCAGCCAACTTTGAGATACATATATATAATAACAATATTCATGGCTTTCAAAAAATACTATAACTACAAATGAATCGTCACAAAAAAGGATATCGAGTGGTAGATTTTTATGTTGACTCATCATAGATCATTATAATAAGTTTTATAGAATCTGGTTCGCTTTGTTGTGCTACGGAATATCTACTTTATACGTCATAGAAATGATACCAAGAAATATAAAATTGGTGAATAATTTCGGTGCCTTATATTTTTTCTCCGTGATCTTTCGAGGCGGCCAACTCCGCAAATGAATCATTCGCGTTGTTGGTAGTGCCTACCGCAACAAAAATCAAAAGTCGCCAAAACCAAAAACCGAAAGACTCCCCCCAAAGGGGTTCAGCCCCCAACTGACGTCACACAAGAGGAGTCGTGAGTACAAAACCGGGCAAAAAAGGCTAAAACGCATTGACGGAAATGTTGTGCGGTCCTATCCCCGCTAATTATATTGAATGATGTGCGGCAAATCAAATTAGTGCCCCAATACTGTCACCGCTGGAATCTGGCTGAATGGGCGACTTGGTCTGTCATAACAATTAGCGCGTTTCGGAGAAGATTTGCGGCTATAAAAGCAAACGGCAGATGGGAGATAAGGCACAGAACCCCAAGGAACTCCAACAGCAGTAGACATATCAAGTCATAAACTCCAAATCACACCCATCTTAGAGAAAAACACTCACATACCTGATAAACATGAAGTGCACCATCATTATCGCTGTGATCTCCGTAATCATCAGCTTGAGCCTGATTCAGGCAGCTCCCATCGGCGAGAACATCAAGGATCCAGGATTCGTTTCGGCCACGGATATTACAGGAGAGCCAGTGCGCCAAAAGCGAGCCAGTGCGGATTATTACCAGGGCGACTACTTCATCTGCTATCCCAAGAGTGCAGTCTACGGAAAGCATGGATACGGAGGATCCAATCGCAGATCCTACGATTCGGAGGACTATGCCCCACACAATCTGGCCGACGATCCTTTGGCTGTCCGCCAGGCTCGTGCTGATGCCAGAAGAGCCGCCTACACCGACAGCTTTGGCAAATAAGCCAAGAACTACCTGTTATTAGATGAATACCAAAAAAACACCTCTACAAAGTTAGGGAGATGCACAGGTCTAGCTATAAAAGTTGTACAAATTTTATTATTATTATTTATTGAACACAAATAAAAGTATGATTAAAAACAAATTGATCTGAAGTTATTTTTTGAAAATCCTTATAGGTAGTAAGAAATCACATTATTCCTAAAAAATATAAGTGAATTAGGAATTACATTTTTTGTGGGTTATTGCTATTATAACTTTTTAGTTTTAGATTGTTAAGATTAATATCGAAATTAGTTATCAGTTTTACGAATATCAAGTAAAATTATGGTGCAATCATCTAAATAATACAATACATTGCTAAAAAAAGTTGATCTGAACACGATATCAAAATTCATTGATCAAATTTGGAAATATCCAACTATACAGAAGCAAATGTGATATATTTTATATTGCTTATTCTTTAATGCTTAATTTTAAAACGTTAAATGATTATCTAGGGACTTATTATTAGGTAAAACAGAAAAGATGTAATAGACATTTTGATGGCATACCTTTAGGCTGTTGTTCAATCTGAGTTTCTAGACTCTTAGTTTCTTCTTCGCGCAGAGACTCCCCCGCTTTACCCTACAGACATGAGATATATAAACCGGAGCGACTCATCTGCTGAGCAACGATTTTCTGCAAGGCGAACTCCGTGCGCTGAGACATTTCGCACCTTATTTGCCTTGGGCATTAGGCTAAAAGTGTGAATTGTTTATAAAGAGATTACAAAACCGAAGACAGGGCGCTCAGTGGGCCGCAGTGTTCGACTTTTGCCGCCATAAAAACATAAAAAAAGGCATCACTTTAAACGAAAAACCAAGGCGGATAATTGCAAAAGAAAGTTTTCACCGTCGGCCTCGGCATAAAAGGGGATTTCTTCGAGCCGGAAGCAAACAGTCGCCTCCAGAGATTGCTACCGAAATGACCAAGTTTGTTGCGAAGAAAGCCCTCCTGCTGCTCTCCCTGCTCCTACTGGGCATGGTTGAGGCCAAGTCACTGGATCACCAGGAACAGGATCAGGATCAGTATGTTCGAAAGGAGCGTCAGCTGAGGATGGCTGCCTCAGCAGATCCGGATGTCAAGATGGTGGCCAATGTGACCCCAACGACAGCATCTCAACCCATGCAGATGTCCATGGGCATGGGTCTACCGATGAACCAGATGGCACTCGGCTCCGTGGGCAGCCAGTTGGTGAGGTATCCCAACTATCCTGGCCTCATTTATCCTGGCATTGGACCGCAACCTGGCCTCAATGGCTTTCCCGGCCTTCAGGCGAACATTGCCAACAACTATCCCTCGTATCCGGATCCCAATCTGGCAGGATCAGCTCCTGGTTTCAACCCCTATGGCTCCTTTGGCTATCCCGGTGTGCCGCCCATGTATGGCAGCTCCCCACTGACGTATCCCAATCCCCAGCTGCCCAATGGATTTGTGCCCAATCCTGCAGTGGACAACTTCCAGTCGCTGAACAGCATCGTCAACATGGCCAATGCCCAGGGATTGGGTGGCGGAAACTCCGGACTATACCCGGCACCTCAGGGATTCGGTGGTGTCAACTCGGGACTCTATCCAAACCCAAGCCCCCAGGGATTCGGTGGAGCTAACTCGGGAATATATCCAGCACCTCAGGTCAACATGCAGGGATTGTATCCACCACCCGGTGGGTTCCTGGGGCGCATGAACATGCAGGCCTATGCCCCGGGATTTTAAATGGGTTCCGAAACTCTATACTTACGTATGCTAAGCTAATTTATTCTATTTATTTTGCAAAATACAAGAACATTTAAACACAAATTTGTATTGCTGCGTTTTATTTATTTATTTTAAAAGATTTCCCTAGTATTTCAAGGAACTAATAAATTTCAGTTTAATTTGGGAATTCTTTGTGAGACTTCTTTATATAAGCAAAGGCCAAATGTAAAATATAGTGAAGTAAAGCAATCCTTTGACATATGAAATATATCCCAAAATGAAAAAGTAAAAGCCAACCACAGAGTTTATGGCTTTCTCAAAAATTTCAGATAATTAACGTATATCTACACTCTCGATCGCCAAACAGAATACACCAGAAACCTCTTTTTAAACGCTAATTAAGCAGCAGGTGTCAAGTGCAAGGTTAGTAATTTAGCGAATTCAGCAATCGGGGATAAGGAGACAAGTCTTAAAAGTGAAACGAACATACTGACTGACACCCGCAGAGTCATTGAACAATTTCCCTTTACTATCGATGTTCACTTAGAGATAAAGATACATTTTACCACTCTGATTTACGATCCACAGTGATTTCCTGGCCTGCGTAATGCATTTATCTGAGTACCTAGGTCATTGATAAGTCGGGCAGGTAGTTGGGTTCATAAGCCTCAGGGTAACCCGATAATTGTGTGTATTCAGCTGGGTATAAGAACCCGGGCTGTAAGGTCAAAGAGCACCAGTCTTTAGTGAACCATCGCACCATGAACTACTCCGCGATAAAATATATTCTGATGGTAATACCCATCATCGTTTTGCTTCTTACGGATTACTGTGAATCCAAGCCCTGGTGGCCCGCGAACGCAGATGGCTATGACGCCAGTCTGGATCCCGTGGCCTGGTCGAGACCCTTTGCCCCGGATCAAATTAGGAAAACCCGCTATAATGTTATTCCAGAACCCAGGAGCAAACATCGCCACCGGCAATCCTCAACGCTCTGGTACCAAAAACCAGTGACTACGTATCCCAAGCACTTTGTCAATGCAAAATACTACAAGAAATTCCTAAGAAGACGCCAAAATCTGGCAACACGTGAGAGATACGCACGCTGGAGGCAATAGACTCTATTATATATGTATACGCCATAGGTGCTAAGCAAAATCTTTATCTCTAGTAATTAGCATAATAAACAAAAGGCTTAAGACACCAACGAGCTGCTTTTATATTTAGCCGGCCAAGTCGCGCGTCATCAAAATTCTGACTTGCTTCGATTAGCAGGAGTTCTACTCTAATTCTCAATCATCGAGGAGGAGACAACTGAATCTGGTCCCAAACAAACACAGACTAAGGTCAACGCAATTACGTTTCAAGACCATCAACCTGGTAATCGCAATGGCAAACATGATGTAACTATCGTTAAGACCAAGCTAAAGACCTGTGCAAACTCAACCATTTGTACACACTGACTCTTTTAAAGACCAATCTCACCAAAACCCATCCCAAAAGTCTAACAAAAATTTTGGATGAATGAAAGTACGAGTATATTTGGTCAAGATCGCAGATCGCAGCCGTTGCTGGGCCCACCGATTTGTTGACACTGCGAATTAGCAACTCTTCGCACGAGCCCAAGACCCAGACAAGAAGTATATAAACCTAGTTGTCATGGCACTTGGTATTAAGTACCAATCCGGCCAGCATCCATCAATCAGCTATCTTTAATATTTCTGTTGGAATCCCTTCGAGAAGCAGCGAAAATGAAGTTCCTCTTTCTGAGTTTTGCCTTGATCGCCCTGATCTCCTGCTCCCTGGCTCTTCCTCTGGATCTGGACAATGGTGAACCGTTGACTTTGCTGGAACTGGAGGCGGAACAGGATCCCCAAGTGGATGAACTGGAGGGCGAGCGAGTTGCCCGAGGACTGGGTGGTCTGGGAGGACTTGGTGGCAAGTTTGGCGGATTTGGAGGACTTGGTGGCCTGAAAGGAGGATTCGGTGGTCTGGGACACGGCTTTGGCGGTGGATTCGGAGGACATGGTTTCGGCGGCGGTTTCGGCAGCTTCAAGAGCCTATTCAACAAGAAGTTCCGCTAATGTAGCAGCCATACATCAAAATTATAGTCTAAGAATTTCGTAATAAAATTTAGTTAGGTTAAAGTTAAAAGTTCCCCGTTTGATATATGGGATTCAAAGCTCCATAGAACTGCAGTTCTGGCTCTGGAGCTGTGGTGGTAATACGCATCCTAGTCTTAACGGTGGGAGGAGTGGGAGTGGTCGATTGAAAGCGACTGAAGACCAGACGCACCTGGTTCGCAAAACTTCGCCACAGTTGGAAGGGTTTCGGAACTGAAAGGGGAAATATTAAGATTAAAGATCAAATGATTAAAAAGTTAACAAGTTTAAAATACAATTTTTTGTACACCTTTAAACTTATGGTATTATGATATTGGTTAACATATATTACCTGAACTTTGAGGAGGTGCCACCTGTGGATCGAATTCCCGCTCATCCAGAGCTGCCACCAGCACCACAGTGATCCACAGCAACAGCAATCGCAACATTTTCGGATCTTAACCGCGTTGCCCTCTTATAAACACCTCCGATCTTAGCTTTCCCCCGCCATAAACCCAACGTGTTGTTAATCAAGCGTAATAAACAACCGATTGAACGGACTTGCATAACGTAAATAATTTTATTGCACCCCATTGGGTCAGCTGTACAAAAGAAGTATCACAAAGTTGGTTCATTCAAATCCATGTCAACTGATTAACCGTAGAAGCCACCGCCGTAGTAACCACCGCGTCCACGGTAGCGGGTGCGGGTGACCACCCGAGTTCTCTGGAAGCCACCACCGTAGCCGCCGCCAAAACCACCGCCAAAACCACCGCCATAGTAAGGGGGAGGGGGTGCGCCAAAGAACGGTGGTGGTGGAGGTCCAAAGGGTGGTGGTCCAAAGTACTGGCGCACTTTCCTAACGTTCTCTTCCGTAGAATCCGCCTGGGCAGTTTCTCCAGCCTCCAAAAGCTGCGCGGTACTGGGTTCCTCCTTCAACACTTCCGTTTCCGTTTCATCGGCTTTTACAATATTACACAAAATCAGTGCAACCAAACTGAACAAAAATAATATGCGCTTGTTATCCATTTCGCTGTCGTATTCCTTATCGAACCTCGTGAAATACTAAAACGCAAAGCCCATCTGGTCTTTAATTTATAGCCAAACATTTGCCAAGAACACCCAGCACCTGGTCTCAAAAACAAAGGAGGTTCATTGGCATTTGCTGATTGCCATTGAGTGTCTTTTTTCTTACATTTTTCGTCTAATTTCAATCAAAGCCGGCGAGAATAATTATTTTCTTGAAAAACCCAAAAAATCGTCTACACAAATACATTAGGCTGACCAAATCTTAATGTGAAGATAAAATGAAATATGATGCGGAAGTGTGAGAAACAGTGGAGCGAAATCTAGATCGCTGTGGATTGTGTAACATGATATGCGAGTGATCAAGATATCAAGTGAATAAGTAATACCATGCTGAATGAAAATCAAGTAAATATATAACATGGCTTCTGTAATGATAATCCATCGAAAAATGTTCACTGAAAGTTAAATAAAATGGTAGAAAATTAAATTGACAATCAGGTGCTAATATGCCGTCAATAAAGAAGTTCTGAACAAGTCAATGTCAAAACCTTTACCTTGAACTCAAAAGTAAAAGAGTTATATTCAAATATATAGCAAGATTACGATTACGAATTAGCACTCCGATTACCCAGTATCCAATAGCTCTCCAAGCCAGCCAACTTGACCCACTGTAATCGCTTGATGGCTTGTTGTTTACCACTTTAAAAAAAAAGCCCATCCGACTCGCCTCGCGCGATTTTCGGCATATATATTAAAGCAAACACCAGCGAGAGACTCTTCCAGAAATATCAACGAAAACCAACAATCAGTTGGAAACGAAATATGCAAGCTCATCGAATTTGTTGATTCCAAACACTCGGCAAAATGAAACTCGATCTCGCAGCACTTTTGTTTATTCATTGTTTACACTCGAGGGTCTGGAGACACACTCAGACTTATTCGGAAACATCTAGCCAAAGAAGCCGCCTTTGAATTTGGCAAAACCAACGGCGCCTCCAACAAAACCACCGCCTCCGACGCCACCAAGACCACCAAGTCCACCCAATCCTCCGGCTGCTGGATAACCACCTCCTCCAATTCCATTGTAACCATATCCATAACCATAGCTAGGGATCGTTTGAATGGTAGAAATACTGGATACTACGGGAACAGTGGTGATTATGGGTACGGTGGAGACTACAGGAACTGTTTGAATGGCGGGTGCTGCCACTATGGGGGCAGCTACTCCTCCTCCGCCGATGATACCGCCTCCAACGATCCCGCCTCCAACTATTCCACCACCTCCAAATCCTCCAATATGACGGGGTTTTCGAATACTCTCCTGATCACTGCTGGAGAGGATTGGTTTGGAACTGACCACGGCGCACGTCAAGACGACCAGGTAGACCGTTTGCCACAACATGATGGGGTTAACTGTTTGGTCCGCCCCACTCCCAGCTGCTTATTTATGCAAATTAATTAGTGGCCACTGTTTGCTCTACCAATTGGCATATTGTGGCGCCCAACTAAAAAAAAACCCCAAAGACTCTAAAGCCCCTCCACTGTTTTTCGGCGGTTCTAGTAGGGGAATCATGGTTTTGCCCACTGGTTAGTGGTTCACACCTAATCATCGTCATAGTTTGTACTCCGAAGGTCGCTGGCCTGGGCATTAAAAACCAGGTGATTTCGGGTAAGGTAACTCAAATCGTTATTGGACACTCAGCCAAGATGAGGTGCGATCTGCGAGTGCAATTTTTGCTGTTACTGGGAATAAGCGGTTGGAGCTGGACTGAAGCTCATTCCCTGGGAGGAGGTGCAATTGGAGCCGTTGGAGGAGTGGGAGCTATTGGTGGTGTAGCAGCACTTGGAGGAGTTCAGCAAGTGCCCGTGGTGCAGCAAGTGCCCATTGTTCAGCAAGTGCCCATCGTGCAACAGGTGCCCGTCATCCAACAGCAGCCGCAGGCTCTGGGACTCGCAGGAGGAGGTGGATTTATTGGTGGTGGCATCGGAGGAGGTGCCGGATTTGGACGCTACAAGGAGAGCTATCGAGTGCGAGCGAGAGGATTCGGCGGTGGATACCGCGCCCGGTACGACAAAAAGTTCGGTGGAGGATTCGCAGGATTCGGAGCTGCTGCGGGTGCAGGCGCAGCTGGAGGCGGTTTGCTGGGCTAAGGATGATCAAATAATGTAGTTAAATTACTAATTTTAATAAAAGTTCCTTTAACAAATAAACCAAAATATGTATTTTCATTTTAAAATATGTCTAACCTATAGGTTATATGTGGTTATATATGGTGGTTATAACCTCCATTAAGTTTATAAAAAAATGTTTTGAACTTTGATACGAAAACCTAAACTAAATATTACAAAAATATTGAAGAATTTGATAAAATAAACAATCTTTAAAGATTCTCCCTTGAAAAGGGTTTGATAATTATGATTCGACAGGTCTCAACGCCCTGTATGTCTTACATTTCGGATTTGTATTTACTTGTTATAATTTTAAGCAATTTCTTAGTGTTTCTGTAAGCTAATAGGTTTTCTATTACAATTCGAAAAATATATTTTTGCAGATAAAAACTGGACACCCTCTATTTCTTCCGCTCTGAACTTTTGCTGACCTGCGCGGATTCCACCCCAGCAAAAGTCCGCATGGCGCTCTGTGCTCTCCCACTTTTAGGATTTCCACTCTCTGGTGGTGCATTTTGGCCCATTCATTTCCGATGTCGGTCCACTTACTCAATCTCTCTCGCTCACTCCCTGTCGTTCTAGAATTCTCTTTTTTAACATTTACTCTTCACGAAAACACCGCAGTGGTTTAAAAACTTATTATAATATTTGAAAAACGTAATATTTTATTCCAAAACCCATATAACTTTTTTTACGATCTTCATACAATTTTATATATTTGAGAACTAAAATTCAAATAAAAAAATCAAAATTTACAATGTTTTTTTTTCGAAAGTATGATTTTTTGAAAAATACTAACATGTATTTTTAGGTACGACAAGCAAGTTAAAACCAATATTTCGTGAACATTAGAAACCTATTATTTTAAAATGTTTTTGGATTATTTATATAATTTGTGCTTTTTCTACAAATATGTTCAAAAATTTCTTTTAAAAATATTTATTTTATAAAATAAGGTCCTGAAACTAAGAGATGACGTAAGAGTGGAAAAATATAGTCTCTTCATAGAGCTGCAGAGCGTAGAGAGAGTGAAAGAGATTCACGACATGGTCGACGAAGTCGTCTCGACTTTAAAAAGTATTTCTGAAATTAAACGTTGTTCTTTGGCCATCGTGTGCAGTCGCAGTCTCTCCCGTTATTCGCCGTTCTGGGATTCCCGCTGGCGGACTCAGGTGACAATCACCTTGATAATCCTTTTGGAACATGTGAAATCCGCCAAAGGCCCCAAGGATACCCAAAACAATAACGGTTAACTTTAACTTAACTAGTACGCAGTATTAGTGGCCTAAAAATAGCGAGAAAATTAGCGAAAATAGCAGACATGCCGTGTTTTAGTGCCTCTGTGTGTGCGTGAATGTCTGCGAGTGAAGTGGAAATTTAAAAATAAAACAACGCTGGGACTCAAGTGAAATCCGTCAGTATCTTATTGGCCAACTGCCCAGAAAAACTCCAGGTGATAACCTCTATTTAAATGACAGTTTGTTCCTTTTTTTGTCGAGCCAGATTTTGTTGTTAATCAAATTCTCGGGGCAGGGGAAAACTTTCAATGCCCTCTCAGTAAACTCTCTTCTCTCTCTTTTCTCTGTGATTCCAATGTCTCTCTCTGGTTTTCTCTTAGCCACCGCTATTTTCAGTATGACCAGAGTGTCTCTTTGGTTTGATTTAAATAACACAGTGCAATTCCTTCGAGTTTTCAATAACCCCCAAAAAGGAGAGGGATTTGGGGGCACTGGAGACCTGGCACCTGCCTTATCTACTAGCCACAAGGACTGCCTTTGTCTACCCATACCATCCACTTTCACAATTGACAGACCCCCGGGCAACGTCATTATTTCGCTGCTCGTCAGACCTCTTGGCCTGTCTCGGCTTTCCTCAGCGTAATTAGTGTGATTGGGGCCAGGCTTGACTTGGTTTCTTGGCTTCTGTCATTTGACTGATTGGCAGCAGTAATAGTTGCACATGCAACACCCCCTCTAAGGGAAAAGTTTTCTGACAATAAACCAATAGCCGAATTTTAAGTCGTTTTGGTGTCGATAGTGAATTTGTATTCCCAAAAAATAATACAAATTCGAAAGTTAAATGTACATCACTTAAACATTTAAGGTGAACACTTGAAATATAATATTTTTGTAAGAAACTTACCATATAAATATAAATAAATAAAGAAATAAATATTTGATAATAAATTAAAACACAACTTTACTTAAACTTAATAAAAATAAACAGCATCTGAAAATCTCTTGGAGTGTCTTCAAGTAACTTCACGATGTAAACCTTTAATGCTACCAGCAACTTGTAATTCGAGTAACAAACATGCTTATACAAAATGGTGGTAGTTTAACCAGCGGTAGTTATTTTGTAGTTAAAATTTCACCACCCCCTGGAATAAAATACTCTTGAAAGTGGCTGCAACCCTCGGATCCCACGCACTGACGTCGCTGCAACTCACCCTGAAAATTGTTGTAGCTCGGACTTTTGTTGGATGGCTATGTGTACCGACGAGTATGTAGTTCAAGGTCGTTGGCCAAGTTTCGGATAGAGACCAGGGGCTAAGATGCTTGTTGGTTTGGTCTCATTACCATATGTAGAAGCAGAAACTCGAGACCCCCATGGCAAGTTGAAGGACATAAGAATGACCCACTTGAGACGCTATTCTTGGGCCAGGTCTTGGGCTCCAAAAGCGTCCACTCAGTTGACACTAATCGCTTCCCACGACTGCTCTACAAAAAAACGTGGTCCTAATGAGCACCGGTCATGCAAGGTGCCAGCGTGTTGGTGACCCCTTGGCACCTGGCCAAGGCTTTTTCTTCAGCCTCCCCCCAGCAATCCTTCAACACAGCAACAGGAAGCGCAGTCATTGAACAGTTAATGGAGTGCAGATTGCAACAAGGGGCGGCAACATTCCGGGCCGCTGGCCAGATGAAAGTGACCATAAATCCAACGCCTGCTCTAATCAACTGGCCCCCTGGCCAGAAGCCAATGACAGACAACGGCGAACGCCCCACTTGGCCTGGCTTAATGTCAGCTAATTGCAATGGCGCTCTGCTGGCCGGGAGTTCTTTAGACTTGGCGTCGTCAGTGGGGCTCTCCATCCCCAACGTATCAGGTTCAATGGGGCGCAAACTGTTGTTATGGTAACTATGCAGTGGGGCTTCAATAAGATGATTCTCAAAAAATACCACACAGCTGTCAGTAAATCTTAATACAAGTAGTTCAAGTTAAGGAAGCTCCCGACATATCTTCAATACTATATCTTCGTTAATCGGAAAAGGCTTTATTTTAGTACGAGTCACCATAACAGACAATATATTATATATGGTAAAAGTTAATAAAGTTCTGTAAAACAACCACTTAATATTTTTCAAGAACCGCCTTATCTTTAAAATCGTATTTTATTTTCTGAAATACAATAGTTTAGCGTTGTCTGAAAATATTCTAGATATAAGTATATATTATATAGATATATGTAATATTTTTAAAATCGTTTTACATGGCTTAAAAATATTCTTCCTTTTTATCTATAAATTCGAAATTCGAATTCCTTAATACTTTTTTCCAAAGTCGACTTATAGAGCTAGAACTGTTCGTTAATATCCCAACCAAAGCTTTGGCAACATTTACCAGTGTTTGGTGTCCTTTGTGGCGAGTGACGCAAAAGAAGTCGCTTTGTGGTAGGGGCAGGTTATGGTGTTTATGGTTTTTGGGCAGTGGGTGGAGGGTGGCAGCCTTGGGCCAGGAATTATCATTTGGGTTTCGTGCTCCCCCACTGGCCCCCTGTTGACATGTTTATGCGCAAATTTACAAAGTCTCTCTCCGGTTGTTGTTAAAGTCGCATATCGATTTTGTTAACTCGATTATAGGAACAGCGCCAAAGGATAAATTGTGAGGGATAAGCAAGGACAGTGACTCGTCGACGGTTGTGTGACATGCTAGCAGCAGTTATGGCATCGGACATCAACTGGGATCCAGGTGAGTTGAGTGACGCACCCAGGCAGGCTGTCAAAAATGATTGAATACATTTTCGCACACCTTCCAGCTCTTTCCAAACTGATCTCCACGCTCAAGGAGTCGGAGAATCTGTCCAATGACCAGGAAATCGACTTCCTGAAGGCTCTGCTGGAATCCAAGGAGCTGAATGCCCTGGTCAATGTCCATACGAAGGTGGCCAAGGTGGGTCGGGATGACCGGCTGGCCCCCGTGCTGTCCACCTCGGCACAGGTGTTGTACGAGGTCCTGGAGCAGCTGTCCCAACATTGTCACCTGAACGATGATTGCAAGGAGGCCTTCCACCTGCTGCAGGACTCTCATCTGCAGGTGAGAAAAAAACTTAACGACCCTAAATATATAAGAACAATATACAAGAAACTGAAAGCCAATTATATTGAAATTTTAAATTAATTTAAAAGTATCCGTTTTAAGAAAGAAGCCTAAGTTTTCTTTTTAAATTTTAATTTTCTAAACCACGCATATATGCTTTTGGTAAATAATTCAAGTTGAAAATATATTACCATATTTTAATTTTGAAAAATGTTCAAGGTTTACTTAGGAATGAAGTTGAATCAATATTTTGGATTATTCTGAAATTTGTTCAATGATAGGCATCATTATTTCGTTTAACCCAAATTTAACCTATTTAAAAAAATGCACAACGTTTTATAGAATTTATAAAATGGTTTCTTATTAATCTTTATTGCAAACATTTCAATTGAACTTCTCTGATTAAAATTTAATTTTCCAGCACCTCCTATTTGCCCACGATGCGATTGCCCAGAAGGACTTCTACCCACACCTGCCGGAGGCGCCTGTCGAAATGGACGAGGACGAGGAGACCATCAAGATTGTGCAGCTCGTGAAGAGCAACGAACCTTTGGTGAGTGTCTATCCACTGCGAGCACCATTTTCCATTTCCATGCCCATCTCATCGCCGAGATCGCTGTTCTGTGCTGTCCATCGCTTTCCACTGTCCAACCTCGACTTTCACTTCCGCCCCAAAACCTTTCACCGCCCCCATTTCGCCTTTGCCAACTGCTCCTCTCTGCGCCTTCATTCATTTTCGTACTTCTACTGTTATCATGTCATGTCACCATGTCAACTCTTCCCAATGCTAATCAATTTTGTAAACTTTGCCTTTTGTAAAAATCGAATAAAATCGAATCAATTTCTCGAATTCGCCCATAACAAACAAAAAAAAAATGCATTTGTAACAATAAAATGAAAACAATGTATAAAATAAACACAGACAGGAGCACAGGGTGCGGAGCCAATTGTTGTAAGTAATCAAATGTCCATAGCCGTAACAATGTCCACTGTAAAAAAGAAACAGAAACCAGTTCGCCAAGCACTGAAAACAACAAACAACAGCCAGGAAGCTGTGCACAACACACCAAGATACATACATTCATAACATTAGATACATTTCGTTGTCCCCATTTCGTTGTTATTGTTCCTGTTGTGACACATCCATTAGATACATTGGAAACCGCAGTCCACACAGATACACAATCACACACTCACACCACACGCACACATACGCGTAGACTTTGGGTAGACTTTCTAGTGACACGTATTGCCTACTTTTAGGGCGCCACCATTAAAACGGACGAGGAGACGGGCAAGATCAAAATCGCCAGAATCATGCACGGCGGCGCTGCAGACCGCTCCGGATTGATTCACGTCGGCGACGAGGTCATCGAGGTCAACAACATCAACGTGGAGGGCAAGACGCCTGGCGATGTGCTCACCATACTGGTTAGTTATCCTAAAAACCCATCAGAAACCCCTAGAATGTCTGCAATATTATAATGTTCGAGGAAAACCTTTTCTTTAGAAGTTCCTTAAAAAAGTATTATAGAACAAAGACATTTTTCAGATAAATGTATTGATGATGTTTTTATACAAGAGGCCAATTCTAAAAGCTAACTTGGCTGAAATATCATGACCTTTCAATCATATAAATCCAATTTTTAACATATAATTGCCAGTAATATTTGAGGGCTTAAAAATTATATTCATAAAACTATCATTTATTTTATACTTAAGCCAATTCTGGAGTTATTACTTAGAATCTCAAATCATAGTTCCTTTATCTCTATCTACTCAACAAATTCCACAACCCAACTAAAAAATATTTTTTCTTCCCTAACTAAGTAAAATAAATTCCCCATAGGTTTTTAGTTAAGAAATAGCAATAATATATTTTAGAATTCACCAAAAACCGAATATATAAAATTCGATTTTTTTAAATCCGACCTTTTTAAATTATAATCTAAAAAAAAGTACTAATGGACTACGATTTCCGCAGCAAAACTCTGAGGGCACCATAACCTTCAAGCTGGTTCCGGCGGACAGCAAGGGAGCCCAGCGGGAATCCAAGGTACGGGTGCGAGCCCACTTCGACTACAATCCTGATGTGGATCCATACATCCCATGCAAGGAGGCCGGCCTGGCGTTCCAACGTGGCGATGTGCTGCATATTGTGGCCCAGGATGACGCCTACTGGTGGCAGGCTCGCAAGGAGCATGAGCGCTCGGCGAGGGCTGGCTTGATCCCCAGTCGAGCGCTGCAGGAGCGCCGTATCCTCCACGACCGATCGCAGAAAGATGGCACCGATCTGGACTCGAAGCGTAAGCAACCCAGTTTACCAGCCCATTTGCTCCATAACATACGCTGTTCATATTTGCACGACTAAAATTGCTCTTATTTCATGCCCCATCGTAATCCCCTCATCTAACCCCAATTGGCCCCATCCATCATTGCCATCGCCAGCCGGATCATGCGCCTCACTCTGCACCACCCCACCTGGCTCCCCACGTCTGCCCGCGAGCAGCAGCAGCTCATCCTGCCGCCAGCCCAAGACTAAAAAGATCATGTACGATTTGACAGAGAACGATGACTTCGACCGCGAGCAGATCGCCACGTACGAGGAGGTGGCCAAGTTGTATCCTCGGCCGGGTGTCTTCAGGCCCATAGTGCTCATCGGAGCTCCCGGAGTGGGCCGTAATGAACTGCGCCGCCGGCTGATAGCCAGGGATCCCGAGAAGTTCCGCAGCCCGGTGCCGTGTAAGTATATAAAAGAAGAGGGGTTCACTAAAATGAATGAAATGAACACCTTCACTATTGTCTTTTGATCAGTTGATCACTTGTTCATTTGTTGAGTTGTTCATTCGTTAAGCTGTTCATTTTATCATTTCTTATGCCATATTTGTTCATCCATTCATTCTATTTGGTGAAGATAGTCAGAAATCGAGTGAACAGATAAATAATGAATAATCGGAGTTATAATGTGTTACTCATTTGAGTAACACTCATTTAAGTAACAAATTATAACAGCGATGAACAAATCGCATTTTGGATTTCAACATCTAAAAGAAGGGTTCACTCTAGTACAGATGAACGTGTTCACTATTGCACTTTGTTTATTTCCTCATTTGTTCATTTGCTAACTAGTTCACTTTATCAGTGGCTTCAACATCAATTTTTGGTATTTGGTAAAGAGAGTCAGAGGGTCAGTGAACAAATTAATAATTTTGAAGTAATAAGTAATCAAATGGCCTAAAATGAACTCTTCCTATATCTGAGATGTTTTTAAACTACTCACATCCTTTGCAGACACCACCCGACCAATGCGAACTGGAGAAGTGGCCGGACGAGAGTACATCTTTGTGCCGCGCGATAAAATGGACGCCGACATCGAGGCGGGCAAGTTCGTGGAGCACGGCGAGTACAAGGGCCACCTCTATGGAACCTCTGCGGAGAGTGTCAAGTCGATCGTGAATGCCGGATGCGTTTGTGTGCTGAGTCCGCATTACCAGGCGATCAAGACTCTGCGCACAGCCCAACTGAAACCGTTCCTCATCCATGTGAAACCACCCGAGCTGGACATCCTAAAGGCCACGCGAACTGAGGCCCGGGCCAAATCCACCTTCGATGAGGCGAATGCCAGGAGTTTCACGGACGAGGAGTTCGTCGATATGGTAAAGTCGGCCGAACGGATCGATTACCTATACGGACACTTCTTTGACGTGGAGCTGGTCAATGGGGAACTGGTCAACGCCTTCGAGCAACTGGTCCAGAATGTCCAGCGTCTAGAGACCGAGCCAATATGGGCACCATCCATGTGGGTGCAGTAGATTGGAGATGCCAAATGTGGAAAAGCATTTCATGCAATTTGTTGAACAACACCAAAGTATTTTTGCCATACGAATTTAGCAATCTGCTAGAGAGACGAAGGAGAGACACTACTATATTTACCCGTAGGCGGTCCTGCTGGGCACTCCCGTCCGGCCTTAGTCCTTTTCACGACATGTACCTTTTTGCGTAACAGTGAAAACAAAGAAATGAATACAATAATACACACCAAAAGGAAGGAAGAAGGAAATTTAAACTCAACCAGCGTCTATCTTACAATTATGATAACGATTAAATTATAAAACTTGTTGTACAAAATTTATTTGTGTTCAAAAAATGGACTAAATTATAAATGTATTTATTACACGTTGTTGAAATCAATGTACCGAGTTAATCCCCCTGTAACCCTAATGCTAACCGTATTGTATCTCAATTGTATATACACTCACTCACTAACTAGAGCATATTGGATACAATGTGAAATTCTGTGTAACATGTCTCATTTCGAAAACTGATTTCATCAAAACGTAGTGACAAATTGTTGAAAACAAGTGAACAATTAATAAAAACCTATTTTAAATGCGATTTAAAGGGAAGATCTATTCAGAAGCTAAACTTTGATTAGGTATTTTACATTAATTTTCGGGTAGAGAAGACTTAAACACAGCTTTTTATTGGGCAGCACACTTGTTGACATATTGACATGCTCACTTTAGGTATAATCTGTGACCTATGTTAACCTATGGCAAATGTGTAAATTAGTAGCTTAGGCATATGTATGAAGTCTATCCAGGATATACATATTGTTCAGTTTTCTTGATTGTTTTTGTGTATAGTGCGAAGACAGAATTTTAAATTCACATCTGCCCATATTACTGGGCCAGGTATCGGTATCGCTGCCGTCTATATATCACGATATCCCCCCTTATAGCTAGAGTTGCGACTTGGTTCCCGAACGGGACAAGCTTAGTCCGTAGAATTGTGCCAGACGTCTGGCCTCCCGCCATCCGGCCTCGACTGCTCCATGTACCGTGGAGTAGTAGTGCTCACTGGATGCCTCTCCAGCAAACTGGACAATGGGTCTATCGCAGCGACTTTGCTGCCAAGCGTCGTCCTCCGAATCCTTCTCCTTTTCGGGAGTGGTGGCCACCACAGTCAGGGGATGGGCAAGTTCCCTGGCTCCGGTGCCCAGCTGCTCCGTATCCATGGATCGATAGGAATACGAACCGCGGAAGTTGTCATTCGTATACCAAGCAGATGTGCGAAAATTCAAGGGCTCTGGGATCTTCCACTTGAGGAACCGGCGGAAAAGGTACATCACTCCAGCTTGGACCTCATCCACGGGCAGTGTCTCCATATGCCTGCCATTCTCATTGGTTATCCAACCCGCTAGAATCCTCGGCTGATAGCTTACCCTATAGAAGCCAAAGACATCCTCCAACCAGGCTCTCGAGGTGCCACGTATGTCATCCAAATCCTCATCCCTCCAGAGCAGCGTAAAACCCGTCCAATCCTCGGGCCAAAATACCTCGGGAAACTCCACAAAGATTTTGTTGACTGTTCCAAAAGCCAAACCATCAATGGCACGCTGTTTCTCCACCGGAAGTTGTGGGTCAAACAGCTGGAAGTGCTGATCCTTGAGAACGCCCAGGGAAACGGTGACCACCACATGGTCGACAATTAAGCTATCTCCATTGCTCAAGTGCAGCTCCACGCGACCATCGTTCCGATTCCAATTGATCTTTGTGGCCCGAGTGGCCAGAAGTAGTCTTTTCTCCAGAACTCCGTGCTCCACCTTCAACTCCTTGGAACGCATGAGCAGTTTTAGGAGCTCCACAAATCCTTTGTCCTTCCAGTTGAGCAGGATGTCGCCCTCGCATTCCCAGTAGTCAAGGTAACCACGTCCCGACACCTGTTCCAGCGTATCCGAGGCTTCGACGGAGTTTTCGAATTTCTGGTAATTTACAAAGAACTCCCTGGCCACGTCAGCATCAATATCGGAGTTTTCCGGACGCCGCAGAGTGTCGTAGAACTTGTTGGTCAGATAGCTGCCCAAGGAGCCGCTGCAGTGACGCAGCTCCAACTGCCGGGTGACCAGTGAATCACCCACAATGGCTTTCAGGCGACTGGCCACCTGTTCCGGGACCACTTCTCCATTGGAACGGACGCACTCGTAGTTATCATAGACCGGTCCCGTGGACTCCAGCAGCTCCTCCTCCTGCTTGCGCGTCAGTTCGTAAACAATGTTATCCTGTTCCCCGTGACACCACTGGGCGCCCAGATCGATCACGTTGTCCGCAAAGGGAATGGTGTGAATGCGACCACCTACACGATCCTCGGCCTCCACGACGAGCACATTCTGGAAGCCCAGTTCCAGGAGTTTGGTGGCACAGGCAACGCCCGAGGCACCTGCTCCAATGACAACGATCTTGCGATCCAGATTCCGCTGTGCTCCACTCATTCCGGGTAACTGAATCTACATTGGAAATAAAGGGGTGGCAGAGCAACAGGAGAATCGCAAATTAAATAATAAACACTATTCGCTTGAATGTGGAGGAGTGTGTGGAAGTGAGTCGGTGGCAATTGAGCATACACTCAAAGAAAATGTCTGCATTCTATTTTAAAAAAACAAGCCGTAAAAAGACATATATTAAGATTCAGAAAAAGAATTTTTTTTTTTAAATACTTAAAACGACTATTTAGACACCATTTGAATCTAACAAAAATTTCCAACTTTAAAAATGTAAATTCTAAAATCTGAGCTCACAGTGCCTTCGTTAAGAATGTTAATAAAAATCGGTAATTAAGAAAGTAATAAAGTATCAAGTATGCGCATTCACGTATGTACCTATATCCCTTAGGTTTTTTTTTTTACTGGCCTCTAAAATCTTCGAACGTGTTTTTTGACATGTTATTCATTGAAAATGTAAATATACATAAAATAAACACCTGTTTCACTAAAAGCACTCTAAAGACTAAAAGCACCCTTAACAAATTTAGCAAATACTGACTATAATTGTTTACCTACATTTGGTCTCAGTGAAAGAAAATTATAATATAATTACTATTATTTTCATTTTCATTTCATATTATTTTCGAATTTCCCATTCTTCAGAAAAAAGGTTTTTTCTGACCCTTTCACTTTCGAAAATAGCGTTTAAAATAGATTTCCCAATGAAAGATTTATGTATGTATGTACTTCTTATAATCTGAGCAATATATTGTAGGTCCATAGCATGAAATAAATATACCAATATCTGCTTATTGTACAATCACATTTTTTACACAGGGAAGTAATTTTTTGAACAAAACAAACAAAACGTAAATAAAATTAAATTCAATAATTATCTCAATAAATTTTTCGAAAATTAACTTTAATATTAATTAGTACTTGAGAAAAAAATATCCCTCGAAGGTGCATTTTTGTTAAGTGCAGTGGCTATTTGCATGTGAAACTGGTGCAGTGCAATTCCAGGCACTTGAGTTTGATCACCGCCCACTTCACCGACAACAATAAGATGTCTTTTGATTAAAAACTAACGTCATATTCGCTCATATGTTTCGACAACGAATTCCTGCCCGCAATTCCGACTTTTGATAAGAGTTTCGAAAAAGCTCCCCCCACCAACACAAAACCTCAAAAGCAACACTTTCGGCCAAAGGAAAACACAAGGGTACAAACACATGCAGCCTCAAATATGTTCACTCGCTTCTGGCTACATGAATTTATTAATAGCCATGGTAGCTAAGGGAAGCCAGAGGGAAAAGGAGGCGGTACAATCCCAGAAGTATCTAGCCAACCGGACCAGCTGGTTTTACCTGGAGTTCGCCTGAAATCTGATTTATACCGACCAGGAGAGGAGGAAAATCAAGAGAGCAGTATCCACCTCCTTCGGTTTGACATTGATTTTATATTTTTGGCAAACAAAAAATGTTCAAGGTTTTCTGCGACAAACAAAATATACAAAAAAAAAAGCAAGTCAGCAACAAAAATCTAAGAGGAAATGGAACAATGCGTTTCTTTTTTTGGGGTGTGATATTGGGTGGTCTGTATTGTCACTTCACTGCGCACTCCCACTCACCAAAATAACTTTAAAAACCGCTTAGTCGAATTTATTCAACAATTTAACATGTCTACCGAGACTTTTACTATATATACTGTATACTTGCTGTTGGAAAAACTCCAGCTCCGCGGAAAATGCAAACAACACTGAAAGCCGAAATCCGAAAACATCACATGGAAACGTGCTGCTCTGCCCGTGTGCTTATGCTGTGACCAGTGGCGTAGTCGGAAATCCAAGGGGTGCCTATGTACTGGGTATTTTTAAGACACCCCTCGACGACGCCTCTGGGCCCCCTGCGCAGACGGTAAGCTTGCAAAGCTTAAAGCACCCAACACAGCTGAGTGAAAATCGAGTGGGTTGTCGAGTAGTTTGGTGAATCGAGAGAAAATTGGAAGAGCCCTGATCCCCTCTTCAAATGCACTGGGAAAAACACCGTATAAAAGCTATTTCATAATTTAAAAATTTTATTTTTTCTTTAAGAAGAAATCTTTAAATGAAACGAATTTATATGAACCAAATAGAATTTCCTAAATATATTATATAAGTAAAGTCACTATCTGTCAATATGAATTATTAAAAACTCCATGTTTTAGGGTCGGTATTAAAGTCGATCCATATTTCGGCATTTATTTAACACATTACAACCCAGTCTTTTGAAATGTTCCAATGTCCTGATATTTAATTCGATCAATCAGTTAACTAAACAAAATTTTTTTAAATTTGTTTAAAAAAAGAAATTGTGCCCTTAAGATGTGCCATTTAAATAAATTAAAATACAAATATTTTAAAATGGCTAGTTTTTTGATATGTCACATTTATATATGTTTGTATTTCTCAAAGTTATGATCGTCAGTTTTGTTTAAGATATGATCCGAATTGATGACAAATCCGTGAGTATTCCTTTAGACGCCCCGTAAAAAGTTGTACATTGTTGCTTTAAATGACGAATTTAATTTATATATATATTTATATTTACTCAACTGCATACAAGTTTTTGCTAGATTTGGTTAGAGGAATTTCCTTAGACTCTTCGATAAATAACTCGTTTGATATTGGTAGGTCCATTTCGTGTATATATATATGCAGATATATCCTTCGATGTATATACAGGTCAGTTGAAAGATCCTTTGGCCAAATCGGGAATGACAGAACTCTGGAGAACTTGGTATATAAGTAGTTAGTTATCTTTTATTACCCGCCTACATTGACTTTACATGATCATCTCTCCGTAGCTTTGGAATTACATTATACATATATATAGGGGCTGGTAATAAATCTGATTAAAATTTATAAGTGTATATACAGCAAGGGAGTTTACTTGGAATATGCTGATAATTCGTCTAAATGAACATTATACGATTTGCATTTAAGAACCGGAATTAAAAACCATGCCAAGTCTTTAAATAAATCTAATTTACACTAAATATAACTGATTTTGAAACAAAACGATAGCAATTACAAAATAATAAATAAAATTATCACAAATAATAACAGCCCGGATAGGATAAGAATGGCGGCCCACTGTCGTTTATCTGTGGGGAGAAATTGATTATGTTAGTTAAATGTAGAGAAGAATAGTTTATAGAGGCAATTGATGGGATATTTTGGTAGTGGATTACTAGTCATGATAGTATTTTAATTGTTGTTTGAAAGATCAGTTCTGGCAATCCACAATCCAAATTCCCAGTGATATGCCTTACTCACCATTATTCATATGCAAGACTTTGGCAACTTTCTTCATGGTCGTGTCCAGCTTGGACTCTGTGGTGTCGAACTCGTTCCCAAAGTCATCCAACATCACCGCCTGCTCATCGAGCTCCACGCCAATTTGTCGCGAGACCGTCTTGAGGGTGCCAATCGAATCACTGATCATGTCCAGCTGCTCATCCTGACCCTGGATCATGCGCTGCTGTATGGACACCGTCTCGCCCACATACCTATGACTCGGACTGTCCATGCCGCCGTGATGCGTCTGTCCATAATGACTGGGACTGTCCAGGGCGTTCTCCAGTTTGGAATACTTGGTGCCGCTGTGGCGGGATGCAGCTGCCGCTGCCGCCGACATGGTTCCAGCTATGGTATTGGCCACCGCCTGACTTCCACTATTGATCAGCGAGTTGCCGTTGGGACACTCCACCAGATACGTGCGATCGTTGTGCGGATGCTGATGGTACTCGTTGGAATTGGAATTCGAGTTGGGTATGGCGATGGAATGATTGTGATTGGGACTCTGGCGATCGTTGTCGAGCAGTGGCTGGTGTGCGGTGATGTCTCTGTCCCGGCTTCGGTTCAGGCTCATCTTATCCTTCATCTGCTTGACCTCATCGCGAGTGTTGTCGATGAAGTGGCGCCGGCTGGAGAGTTCACGGTTGTCGATCCGAAACTTGCTCGGATTCTTCTCAACAATGCGTATAGGTCGAAATCGTTAGGGTTAAGGAGAAAACCAAGGGGAATTATACACAAATATAGTCGATTGACCCGACTTAAAGACACCCAGTACTCATCATATGTTAGAAGATATATCGAATGAAGAATTTGTCTATTTCTTAAAGATTTATACTCGTAACAATTAATAAGATCAGACATATAATTGAAAATAAAGACAGTATTTGACTGACCAATCAAGTTTACAATATAAATAAACGCCAAAAATATTTCAGGCTTTAAAGGTATTTCGAATTCTTCAGTATTACTATGATGACATAAGAAACAGACATTAGAAATTGACAAGTAAAATCATATCTTCTTCTCAACTCATTTCACCCCCTTAAACGCTTTGACTACCGGGATAGGAATTGATTTTCCAATGGATTGCTTTAGTGAAAAGGATATTGATAGTGTCCTCGAGGTCCTCGAGATCCCACTCTATGCTCCGTAGCGAGTTACGCAGCTCGGTGGTGGTCCATTCAGCCTCTGTTCCGCCGCTCTCGCCCAGCTCCCGCCAACGCAGATAGAGGCCGCGGGTCTTGTTCAGAGCTTTGAATACCTCGCTGAGGGGGTTTAAAAAAAATAAAAACAGAGTGATAAGTTATGGGGAAATTCCATGAAGACTGCAGTGGCCAACCAAAGGGGGACCTACTCCTTGACCACGAAAAAGGGATCCTCCAGAGACATGCCGTGTTCTCTTCTTGGTCCGAACGAAAATTAACACTCCTAGCAGTTTTTCACCAGCGTGGCGTACTTGACGGTTACTTTCATGGATTTTTCCGGGCGAAAACCACCCCCAAAATCCTAGGGGGATGCGTGCAAAGTGCAAGTTGGTAATACCAAACAAGGGGGGTTACATCAAAACTTAAGCCAAAACGGAGCAAATTTATGTTTTCTATCTTTTTTAGCAGGAATTTCACAATCAACTGGGTTTTATCTTCGGCTAGAAGCAAAGTTTGCACAGCACGTTTATTGATTATTGCACTTGGGGGCCGCGCCGCTTATCGCCCGATTTCTCTATAGATTCCGCTAATTTTGCTGGTTCCGCCGATGGCCCAGAGAACACTGTCGTTATTCGCGCTCCAGAGGCTGAAACCCCCTCAAGAACCATTGGCATTTGTTTACGCCGCTCCCGCGCCTGCGCACTACCAACTACTTTCTACCCCTTAAGAAACCGTTTCGAAAACAACCCGAAAAATGGCCCAAAAAATTCCACAACAAAAAAAGTCGGCCAAAATGCCAGCACTATTTCAATTTTCATCGCTCACCTGCTGCTCGTCGCCACCTCATTTAGCAAACTTCTATCCAAGAACACGATGACAGACTATAATTTTAATTATATACAAGACAATTTTTAACTACTTCCTTTAAATTTAAGTTTTATTTTTGTTTTGCTGCCAACAAAATAAACCGTCACACTTGGTATGACCTGAATGCGATAGAGAAAATTTCTCAAAATAAATTTAGTATATATCGCTAGCACTGAAAGTTCGTTACCGTATGTGGGGCAACTCTATTTTTAAAAATTATTGATCTTAACATTTCAGTGTTCTTTAAATACATTAAAGCTTAAAAAAAAAGGTTCTCAAAAATTATCAAATAAAAATAAAAGTTGACACTTATTGTCTCTACCAGGAAATAAAGTAGTATTGCAAATGTAACTTAATTTTTAAGTTATCGAGTTTTAGTTATTCCCACTCAAGATACTCATTCGACTAAATATGTAATAAAAAGTTTCGAGCTGCTTTGAAAACTTTAATATGACCAATAGTCGTATTCCTATCAAGTATAATATATTTACTGCACGACTGCCACACTAACCACCGTTATCCGGTTTATTTAGACCGCTGTCAAATAGGTTTGAAAAGTGCTTTGAAAATGTTGCAAAACGACGCGGTGCGGACTTTGCAATATGATAGTGAGATTCGCGTGGCCCAGCAGCCAAGTCCCCAAGAACCCAGAGGTAAATTAGGGATATAGTTTTGAAAACCAAATAAAAACTTTGGGTGAATCACCCATGGACAATTGTAACTGCCTTGTTACCAACTGATAAGCGGTGCACCGGATTAATTATTATTGGTAGCGAGTGTGTCACAGTTCGACGCAAATATGCGACTACAAGTTGGCTATATCTTATCTGGCGTTTTGTTGTGGTCTCGGTTCCTCAAGTGCCTTTGTTTGGGACGATCGAACCGACCGATCAAAACTGTTAACAAAACCAAATAAAATATTAATGATAGGAAACTATCCCTAGTTTCAAAGAGTCACCCGAAATTTAAGAAAATCGTAAAGTTATTACCGGCAATACTGTATTCCAATATGAACGGGTTTGAATATTTAAAGCAATACGCAAAAAAACAATAGATCGCAGTTATTGGATTATAAAGTTCAACAACCTAGCAAGCACAAATAAATTATATTATATTTGTATATCATAAAGTATTACGATTTTACTTAAAACTTTTTAGAACTGATTTAAAAGATTTGATGTGTCCTTGCTATATATTATATTAATCACGTTAGCATCTAAAATTGTATTTTTTTTAGAAACCTACCACAGATCAGTAAGATTGCATTAAGATCTTAATAATATGCACTCCTTAAATAGTTTTGAATGTTTTTCATTTTGATAATATTGAAATTCCGGATTTGGTTTTATTTTTTGATAAAAGAGTCAGGAAATATTTGAACCACCTTTTAATTGGATCATTTCTTTTGGTTTCTTTCAGTTTACGACTCCCATATCAGCATTACTTCACAGCCGCGACCGGAGGCTCCCCGAATCCCTTTGCCGGTCCCCATTGCCACAGTTACGGGCAGCCGGACTTTTATTCCCCTTTCCGGATACGATTGCCTAGCGGATCTGCCATCGGTGCATATTGAACAGACATTCGAACTAAACGAGGGTATGTAATCCTAACTCTACCATAAACCTTTAAGAGCTTATAGTTCTTTATTGTCCTGTAGCTCTAACAGGAGTTTCATCAGAGAATCGTTATGTGGTGCGATCTCCATTGGGTGATGCCATTTTTGCGGCCAGCGAGAGCTCTACAGAGAAAAATCGACTCCTCTGGGGAACCGGACGACCCTTTCAGATGCACCTACTGGATAAAACACATCAGGAAGCTCTAGTTTTCAGAAAGAAACTAGCGCTAGGATCACTCTGTTGCCAGCCAAAAAGCCTGGAGATTTGGATACCGCCTGGTAATGTGCTGGGCAGAGTGGTGCAGTCACCCACTTTCATGCAGCCGGAGTTCTATATCGAGGATGAGAGCACCGGACAGCCTGTATTTTGTGTGGAGGGTCCTGCTAACTCAGGATTCTGCTGCTTCTGCCTGCCCAGAGAGTGTTATTTTAAGGTTGGTAATAGATTGAGACCAGTCAAGACGTTTTGAAGTACCTATAATGCTTTACTAACCAGTATTTTTTTCATTTAACATCCTTATTTCCCTACAGATCCATTCGGGTGGCAACATGAGGGCTTCCATAGACCACAAATGGCTTGCCAGCAAGTCGCAGTACACCACAAATATTTACTTTAGTGACGTAAAGCTAACAGCCAAAGAACGGGCTTTGATATTGGGCTCAGCCTTTTTACTGGTAAATAAATCCCAAAAACCCAATAAACAGAAATAAGGTTAATTTTTATCTCTTCCAGGAATATCTGTACTTCCAGACCCGCTTCTAACTATTACAAATTCAATAAACCTTGTATATTCACATTGATTTCTTTATTTTTTGTCATTTTTTTGTATAAGATTTTATGTTTGTTTGTGTTGTTTTTTTCAGTTTTTTGATATATTTTACAATAATGTAATAGATCACTTCATTTACTTGTTGTTTAACCATACATACATACATTCAAATATATATAGGTATATATCTATGTGTGTATATATATACGTTGCTACAGCTCTTGCCATAGCAGTTTGTACAATAATTTTCATTTATCTCTATCAACTTTGTGTAGTTTGTTTGACTAACCTACCGCTTAATGCATATATGACAACATATTGATTATTTACAGTTTCCTATTCTTCATCATTTCGTTTCTCTTCTGCCAAATACAAAATTAAAACAAACAATTAAAAGAGTCTCGTGGTCTCGTCGTTTTAAAAATTAAAACAAAACTAGGGTTATACATAATTTCTTTTCAGTTGCTCTTCTTAACTTGAAGTGATAACAATTTGAAATAAGGAAGAACTATGTGATTTTCAAATGATTTAATTTGGATTTGGACATGGAAAACCAATATACTCAGTGTGGGTGTTCTGGTTCCTTTTGGGTTCATTATTGGGGCTAGGCCTTATAAATAACACACTTTTCTCGCTCTCGGCTTGTTACATTTGTAGATAGACTCACAGCACTTCAGGAGTTTTTGCATTTATGCATTTCGAAAACAAATTATGTTTAAATGTATATAATATATATCGATTTATATGTGTGCCTGTTGGTTGGCTTATAACTAGGGCTAGCTGATGACAATTCCTTAAACTAAATACTTAAGAGACAGATCGAAACAATCTGCGTGGTGACTGGGAGACTGCCTCGTCGAATCGTATAAGAGGTTGTATAAGATTCTTTTTGGGCAGTTCCCCAAGAGTGTTTACAGTGGAATAGCTGACTCGCTTATCTGGCTCTCCTATCGTTTGATTACGATTTGCGATTAGCCCAAAATTAGTTGGGACCATCACTGAAGAGAGGTGGGTCTTATAGGCTAGCTCTAGAGTAAGTTGTGTGTGCCCAAATGCGATATGCTTAGACATTTGATATGCGCTCGTTGGAGGTGGTTTGGTCATGGCGTCCCTCGCTGGAATTGTAGACGGCGTACTGACTGGTGTCCAGGTGGTAGACCACAGGATACTGATAGCCTCAGCTGGGCTGCAGCATGTACATATACTGTCAGTTGCTGGCCGCTGCCGAAGCAGCCACGGGAACGGGCACGGGAACAGGCAACTCCTGGCCAGTACGGGCACGCTTCTCGCCACCGCTCTCTGCCGGATTATCGCTCTCTTCGCCCGTGCTGCTGAAACTGCCCGGCAAACGACGCTTCAGGCTATGGTTCAAGCCATTGGCCACCGTTTCATCCTCAGACATGGAGCTGGCACGCTTAGGTGTGTTGCCAGCACTGTCGTTGTCCAGCGAAGCTATCGCCGAAGCAATAGCAGCACTAAAGCCATCTTCGGACGCGCTATCCTGCGAGACAGGACCTGTTGCATCCTGGGCCAACTGCATCATTCCCGAGGGTGTTGTATAGCTACTCAGTTTGCTCGGATCCTTTTCCAGCAGCTTCTGTGCCAGTAGCTTTAAAGATATAAGCGAATTTTCACAGTCACTTGTATCAATTTCAGTGAGACTAATCCCAGCACGTTCAATTTCGGCGTAGGTTCCAAATGGCAGCTTCTGCAGGCACTCCAGCTTCTGTACATGCGTCTTGGAGCGCAAATGCTTTGCCAGATGGCCATGGATGCGAAAGGCGATCTTGCAGTCGGTGCACTCGAAGGGACGTGGATTGGAGGTGGTTGGAACACCGAACGTCGAGGTCATCATAACCTTGTTTTTGTGCGCCTCTGATCGCTCGTGCTTCTGCAGATGTCCTTGCGTGCGGAAGGATATGCTGCAAGGTTCGCACTTAAACTTGCGCTCCATGTAGTGAATGTTCATGTGCAGAGTTAGCTGATGCTGCCGCTGGAACGTCTTGGCACAAATGGTGCAGGTTGGACGCGCATCGCCTGCAAGGGGAGCTGATGGCACTGCTCGGCCGTAGGATACATGCTGGAGATCGCTGCTCTTGCTGCTGGGCGTGGAACCGGCATTTTTAAAGCCATCTTCGCCGACGATCACCGTACGCTGGGTGGGCTGAGCGTTAATGCTGGCGCTAGCTGAAGATGCCACAGGAGTAGCTGTTGATGTGGTTGTTACAGCAGCCACAGATGTTGTTGGTGGCGGTGGCGGATTTCCAAGTACTCCACTGAAATCATTGGCATCCGGTTGCTGCACTGCAGCGGGCAAATTAGCATTATGTGGTTCCACAATATTGGGCTTCTCCTGATCCGATGGCGCCTGGATCTCCTCCTTTTCTTCCTGTGCAATTTTAGCTGGAGCTGACGTCGGAATAACTGGAGCAAGTACAGGAGCAATAGGTGGCAGCTCAACAGTTTCTGGAGTCTTAACTTCGTGGACTTCGATGCTAGGAACCTCATTTATGGTCATGACGGGCCGACTATTGGTGGTAAACAGAGTACTGCTGCTGCTGCTAAATACAGGAGACGCCGCAGTGTACAAAGTGTTGATGAGATAGCTGCGGCTAAATTGACTCTGCTTTATCTTGGCTTGATGCAGCGCATGCTCCTTGATGTAGGTCTGCAGTTGCACGTCCTCGCCCTCCGCCTCGTGCTTGGCCTGCTCCTCCATCTCAGCGGATATGCGCACCTTGTCCGACACTGAGATTAGGGTCTTCATGAAACCATTTGCGTTGCCAGAGCTGCCGAAGATCACATCGTGCATCTGCTGGGCCTGTGATTTGGGAAGGTCCTGGACGGGCGGCGGAACTGGTGACGGTGAGATGGCAGACATGGAGCCGCGCGGCTTAGTGAGATCCATGGGAGCACTTTCCTCGCTGGCCCCGCTGCGTTTAGGCTTCGACTCCTCCGGGTTGGAATAATACTGTTCCTGCTTTTGGTAGTCGAACGGTGGCTTGGGTGATGTGAAAGAGCACACCAATCGCTTGGGCTGCGAGCCCGAAGAGCCAATACTGTTTGCAGGACTAGCTGCCGGAAGAGGTGTATCGTGCAACTGTGGATAGGGCGACACGCTCTGCGGGATGGGCGGCGTCATCGAAAGCGATAGCAGGCCCCTTGCTGCCTCGTGCTCTTTCAATCGGGACTTGGATTCATCCGTATCTGGGAAAAAGGTAATAATAAATTAGAAAGATAGCCCATCGAAATAAATATGATTTCCTCTTACCACTACTTTCCGATTCATTGTCACTATAGTCATCTGAATCAGATTCTCCTGCCATCGACGACGTGCGTCCCCCTGCCGAAGTGGATGACTGCTGGTCAAAGTCCATGTCCACGTCCAGGAACTCGCTATCGGGTGGCATTGGTCCCGGATTGATGCCCAGTTCAATGCACTTCTTGAAGTGAGTCTTTGATTGCATGTGCTTGGTTAGGTTGCCCTTGGTTTTGAAACTGTGTAAGAGAGAGGTGTTTATTTAGTATACTCAAATATAACAATTAAACTCAATAACAAACCTGAAATTGCAGTGACTGCATGTGAATGGCCTCACATCCGTGTGGGTGCGAATATGCTTCTTAAGCATCGACGGCTTTTTGCAACGAATGCCGCATTCGGAGCAAACATATCTTCCCCTTCCTCGGCCCCGGATGTATGTGTAATCCTCGTGAGACTCGTAACCACCCACCAGGGGCTGTCCGGACGGACTTGTCTCCAGCTTCTTGGCCTGCGCCTCCTCGTTCGCCTTGGCCGCCACATTCGCCTCGCTGAGAGCGGCAACTGTGACTGTTGGTGGGGTCTTCAGAGGCCCTTGATAAAAGGCACTACTACTGGTCGTCGTCGAAGTGGAGGAAACTGTTTGCTGGGAGGCGACCAGATTATAGCTTAGCTTTCCTGATCCAGCCATCGCTGTGGAGCTACCATTTCCCAGCATCCTTTGACGTGAGTCATAGAGAGCCATAACTTGCTTCAGTTTAAATCCAAGTGGATGCGGTTGGTTCTCCTCGCACACCTGCCACACGCTATACATCGATAGTTTGTGCATTCCGGCCACATACGAAGGTTGCGGGCAATTCACCGTACAGTAAAACATCTTTGTGCTGCATTTAAGACCCAGATAGGTGTAGGCATGTCCATTGAGATACAGTTGCACACAGGATTTGGACGGCCTCGGAGTCTCTGGCGAGATCAGCGGCAATGTATTTGCTGTAGGTGTAATGCCGTGATGGCGTTTTGGCGTAAAGGTTCCCGGCTTTAGTGGCAAGCTAGTGGGTCGCAGGAACTTTGATTTGGCCGATGATGAGGTACTTGCAACGGGATTGGTTTCCTCCGTGTTGTTTCCATTGGGAGTCTCCACGTGCAGCGGTGTTAGAGGCGACTCCTGCTGTTTTCCAGTAATCACATTTTCCAGATTGAAGTGACGCACTTCAGGTTCCGTGGTCTTTACATTATCAGCCATGCGGAGAAAGTTAAATGGTGCCTTCTTAGGCGTCTCCTTGCTGTTCCATTGTAGAGCTTGCCGTTGGGCTGGAGTGGGTGGTTGGCGGCTGAATTCGCTTGGCACATTTTGAACTCCTCCAAATGGCGATAAAGCCTTTAGTTCACCTGAAGCGCCCCCCAAAAGAAGTGGGCTGGGTTGCTTGCGGTTTGGGCTACGTCCTCGACTGGATGGAATCGGCAGCTGCAGCTGTTGCGGTGGCGGAGGAAGCAGTGGCATTTGTGGCGTTAAGCTCCCGGGTCCTGGCATTCCGGGCACATGAGGAATTGGTGTGACTGGTGTGCTTTTATCACCACCGCTCATCGGTGGCAGCGTTAGCGGATTAAAGGCAGTTATCGAGTTAATGGGTGGAAACTGAAAGTGCTGCGGACCCGAACTAACGCCGAGCAGTCCACTGCCACTAACCAGGGCCATCAGCTTGCGCTCCTTACTCGATGATCCTGGTTCGTTGTTGGTCTTGACTGACACGTCCTGAAAGCTTCCACCGGACAGTAACGGAGTTCGAATCATCTTGGGGCTGTTATCCAAATCGGGACATTCCGAAATGGGAATCATGCTGCCTCCAGAGGAGGTGAATCTGCGCAATCGCTCCTCCTTAGAGGACTGCAACTCCGGAACAGTATTACTGTTATTCTGGTTGTTAAAGGAAAAGTTAAAATTTGTCGACTGCTGAGAGGAGGAAGCCACGACCATATCGCTGGTCTTGACACGCTTGGCGGGCTGAGCTTCAGTATCGCGCATTGCAAACTGCCGATCCTCGTGCATTTTGGTAATAACCACCGAGTCCTGGGCCTTGCGTGGTGCATTCTGCTGTGCATAGTCGACCAGGGGTGTTTTACCCAATAACGGGCCTGGCGATGGCAGTGGTGCATCCACAAATCGCAGGGCTTCAATCTGAGGGGCAGGAGCAGATATTGGAGCAGGAACTGCAGCTGGAGTAGACGCAGTTGCAGTAGGGGCTGTTACGGTTGAGGTCCTCGCTGGCGTTTGTGCTGCACTCAGGCGACTTAATATCTGACTGCTCCTCTTCGTATTCAACTGTGAAAAGGCTAATTTGGCCAGAGATAATGGATTTTTTGAGTTTGCCATGTGACTCTTCAGTTCCGGCAGACTTAACGACATCGAGTTGGAGCGAAAGGGTGACGATGCCGGACTCATTGGAGCACTGGAGCTCGCATCCTGGCAGTAGGTGCTGTTGTGCAGCTTCAGTTCGTCCGCGCTGCGGAACTCGTTCGCGCAGATGGGACACGAATAAACAGCGTCATCGCCCTCGCCAATTGGCACCGCCAATCCTCGGGCATTCAGCAACAGATTCTTGATGATCGAGTTGTTCACCTGGGCAATGGGTGGTGCAGTTTTGGAGCCGCTAGCCGAATTCACAGATGTCGCAGGAGTGGGTGGTACAGAGTTGGAACTCAAGGAGCTCACCGGCACTGTGACCATAGTTGGCTTGGGCTTTGCTGATAGGTTTAAAGGCATCACATGCACCGCCGTCGCCGGTTGCTCGTTTTTGGCCACTGGTGTGGCTGGATCCTGGCGATATTGCATTGTTTGCATGGGCAGCGGGGAGGGCGGGGGTGGCAGTTGTTGCTGCTGCTTCACAGGCGTTGTCATCGCCGAAGCAGGCTTATAGGTATTCCTCTTAACCAATCCATTTGGAGGTTCTAATTGCTGCTGTTGCTGCTGCTGGTTCTCCTGCTGCTGTTGCATGTACGTATAGTAGTTCTGCTGCTCGAGCTGCTGCTGTTGGATAAGCTGTTGTTGCTGCTGCTGCTGGAGTTGCTGTTGCTGCTGTTGTTGCTGCTGCTGCTGTTGCTGCTGCTTTTGGACGATGGCCTGTGCCAAATTCACTTTAGTCTCGCGCTCTGGCATCTGGGCATTGATGTTGTGACTGTTGTTTGCATGCAATGCCGCCGGATTGCTGTTGGCTGCATTGTTGCTGTTGGCATTGTTGAAGCTGCGGGAACGACTCAACTGCTTGGGATACTTTTTCTGCAGCAATAACTCCTTGTTCTCCACAATGGCTTCGTTTTGAGAGATCAACTTGGAAATGTGCTCCTGTACTTTGGCCACATTCTGAAAATGATAAGGCCCATATAAGTAATACATCGATAAGAAGTTTTTACGGCAACACTTACTACTTGCTTGCCACCACTGGAGCTGGCAAAACTGCTGAGATTGGCGGCGGGCGTGGGAGTGGAAGGCGCTGTTGCTACATTTGAGACCTGGCTATTAGCTCGCACCAGCTGTGAGTAATAAAAAATGTGTTAATTACAAACAATATTCTCATCAAAGAAAACAGTTCTTAACCAACCTGTTGAGGCGGCAGACTGGGAGGCTGTTGCATTGGTGGGGGTGCCTTTACTAAAGGTGAATGTTGCTGCTGTTGCTGCTGCTGCTGTTGTTGCTGCTGTTGGGCCAGGTGGATCTGTTGCAGTTGGAATTGCTGAATGACCAGCGCATGCTGATGAATGGCAGCGGCCGCTGCTTCTTGGTTGTAATACGGAGGCTGGCCCAGATAATAAACTCCACCAGGTGCCACCGGCATGGCGGCCAACAGCGATTGCTGGGCCAGCAGGGACTGCTGCTGCTGCATCTGCAACTGGATCTGGTGCGAGTTAATGTGGTGCTTCATCTTCATCTGCGTGCTGGGCGATAGCGTGGGATGTGCCAGGGATGGCTGTTGCACCAGGGGAAGCTGAATCGACAGCTTCTGCTGAGCCATCTGATGTTGCTGCTGCTGCTGAATGTGCAACTGCTGCTGCTGCTGCTGCTGTTGTTCCTTGCTGCTGCCAGGCACGTACAACGCGGCATTATGGAACTTGGGTTTATATGGCTTGTAGTCGATCGATGGTCGATGCTGGGCAGTGGCCGAGTGGAGATTATCCGCGGTGGTGGGTGGCAAAGTGCCTGCAGCCGGCGAGCCTAGCGGCAACTGTTGCAAATACTGCGGTAGCGGTGGCTGCTGAATGTAGGCACTCTTGGCCGCAGACAGAGTGGAAGGCGAGGGTGTGGGCGAATTCATGGGCTCATCGTAGGGCGATCCAGCGCGACTTGGCTGCAATAAATCAAGAAATTAGATAGGGTTTCGATGGGAATCTCATTAATTTGACTTACCAGCTCCGAACTACTGTTGCTTAGCTCGGCATCCTGATCGGACAGACCATCGTCCGCATCGGCTGGCACCTCCAAGCCCCGAGCTCTGGCCGCATGCGATCTTGAGCGGCAATGCTTGTACAAATTGCTCTTCGTCTTGAACGCAATGCCGCAGGTGTCGCACGGATAGGGTCGCTCGTTGGTGTGGGCCCGTATGTGCTTCTCCAGCACCGAGGGCTTGGCACAAATCAGATTGCAGTAGGTGCAAACGTAGCGTCCGGATTTCTCTCCCACTGGATTGACCACAGCTGCTACCGGACTTGCCGTTGTTGGCTGCGTCACTTGCTGATGCTGGGCAAATGTTGCCGGTGACAGTGTGGCATTTGCCGCATAGTTGCTGTTGCTGTTCGTATTGCTGTTACTGAGTGGCGTTCGCGTTCTTGCCGCCGCTTTGTAGCCACTATTGCTGCTGCTGCTGCTGCTGATGATGAGACCGTCCTCTTGACCAATGGCATTGACATGATTGCTATTTACAAAATTGGCACTGAATTCATGTGTGGCTGCTGGCGGCGGCGGCGGCGGCTGATGTTGATGTTGCTGCTGCTGCACTTGCTGGTGGTTTTGCTGTTGGGTCATCAGATGATGGTGGTGACCATTGGCCAGCGGCGCTGGCGGTGGCGATAGCGAACTGTTTGAGGAGAGCGATGTGGTGCGAATGGCATCGCCACTTGGTTGATGGTGGGCACCACCGCCGCCATTCGTTGCATTCCCGCTCTCCACCTCGGTGGTGCTGGCCAAGCGTTTGAACTTTTTGTGCAGATAGCGTGAAATATTTGACCAATCCCCCAACGGAGCCTCATCGGTGGCGGGTGTGGCATTTACGGTGGTCTGCTGGCTGCCAATGATGCTCGTGTTGGCCACATTCGGAGCCACTGGCTCCTGGTTGCTGCTGACTGCTGCCATCTGTTGTAGCGTCATTTTGCTATCACTTAGATTTGCTTTATCTCTACACTTAAATTCATAATTATTCTCACTAATACTATTATCACTGTGGTGGTTGTTGTTGTTATTATTATTTGTATTATTGTTGTTGTTGTTGCTGATGATGTGGTTGCTGTTGTCAACAGTCGGCAGCGGCAACTCGCTTAGTTTATCTCGTGTGCTTGTACTGGGTTTGCTATTGCTGTTGCTGTTGCTATTGCTACTAGCAACATCTGTTGCTGCTGCTTTGGAGGCGTTTAATGGGGCTGATGTTGCTTCTGTTGCTGCTGCTATGTTGGCTTTGCTGGTTGTTCTCTTGGTGACTGTTGTTGTTGCCGTTGCAGTTTCCCGATATGTTTGCTTCTTGGTTGATGTTGCTGCTGATGTTACTGCTGTTGTTGCTGCTGTGGTTGCTGTTGCTGTTGCTGCTGCTGCTGCCGCTGCTGCTGCTGCTGTGGCACGTCGCGTATTGTTCACTTTATTGGTCTTGTACTGTTTGCCTGCGGTTTTGTAATGCTTGGCCGTTGTGGTTGTTGCATTTTCCATATTATTATCGAATTTATTACCCTGTGACGTATTTGCAGCGGGCTCATCTATAGCGAAAAGAGAAAAAGAAATCCCAAGTTAATTCAATGTATTCCGCATAGTTTAATTTAAGTGCCAATGCTAATTGATACATCCATGATAAGCCCATTTATACAGTGGTTTCCTTGCTTCATGCTCTGCTAAATATTTTAGACGATTAACCGATAATAATCTAGCTAGCAATGCGAATGGCAAAGACAAGTCAACTGCTTTGCTGCTGACCAAGAACTTGGCCAAGTTGCAGTGCAATTAATTATTAATTTAAGTTAATACACGCTTTGTGTCAACTTGCAGCTAATAGACCCCTTTGCTTCGAATCAACTTTGAATAATTCAAGTGCACTTGCTGTTTTTGCTTGGGTTTCCCAAGACGTGTTTCCTGCCCAATGTATAGTTTTATTTGTAGCCACACATTATCACCTCTAATTGGGGCTCAATCTTATCAACGCGTAACCGAGAATGCCAGATACTGAGCACGTTAATTCCGCCAGCGGCGATCCATCCACCAGGTGAATCACAAATTGGCGAATTCCTGTGCACTATTGAAAATCAATTTCCCACTCTGCGAACGTGTCAACATCGATAAAGCACAGTGGCAAAAATATATTTATACGTTTAAACCCAAATATGTATGTATTTTTGCCTTGTTTCTTTTTTATCAACTTTCTATTTTGAATTCCCAACTTAGCTAGGGTTCAGGCCCCACCTGCTGCAGGCAAAAAGGCAGACAGGCGACCAAAAAATACAACAAAATCCAAAAAAATAATCCAAGAAAACTGACAACTGAAGTGTAATGACTGGTGTCACTGGCGATTCGTTTGTTGTTGGGGGCTTCCTTATCACACAGCTCGTGCACACATGTGTGACAACAGTGCGTATCAGTATTATAAAGCTGATGACAGGAGATTATAAATGGGCTTATAAAGCGTTGCCAAATATAAAGAGAGGAAACTTGAAAAAAAAGTGTCCGTTAAGATTACGTTTTTAAAGTAGGTTCTATAAATTCTCTTTGAAGTGAATTTTATATTTATATATAAACAATTCAATTATATTGGGATAGTGGAAATATAACACATCACTTTCAGAAATTAGATTATAATAACTAACGATAACTTTAAGTATGCACAGCTGTGTGATAACCAGACCCCTGTATTTTTTGATAAGAGTATCTGAACACCGTCAACTGCTGCTATTTTTATGGGCCCCACTGTCTGCATATATTATATGACTCGGTCGTCGGGCGATTAGTAAGCCGGGGCAGTTCTCAAATCACAATCGCGCACAGACCAACCGAGAGACTCAGAAAAAATACTCACTGGCAACCGAGTTGGGTCGCGTTAATTGACTCGACTGCGACTGTTTAGCATTCAGCGTTATTATTATACACATTATACGGCATTATGCGATCGCAGCGACTCTCGTCGCGTCCCAATGTTTACTCAATTTGTTATCAGTACCTCGGCTATAAGGCTTTCAAGCCGTGCGACCGCAAAAAAAAAAAAAGAAAAAGAATTGCCCAAAAGTTCCATTGATAATGCAAAGCTCTATATATACACGGTATATATTTTCAGTATGTGTGTTTGCCAGATTCATTATCGGTTATCAGTGGGGACTATCGTGCGCCTGAGTCAGAAACAAAGCCCCCGATAAGCGTTCCCCATTGTAACCCAAGTGATCGCCAATTTGCTGAACTGCAGACGCGTTGACGTCAGTTATCCGATATGTATTCGTAAATGGCTGTCAGATTGTCAACTTGTTGGGCAATTAAGTGGCATTCGCTAGTGATTAGCTGCTTTGGGGATCCAAATCCCAATTACATAATCACATGTAGTAAATATGTGTATGTATTCAAGTTATTAATAAAACGAGTGAGTAGGTCAATTACAAGGCGCCAACTGCGCCACTACTGAAATATGTATGTGTAGCGATTATAAGGCATGCGTTGTTTGTTACTAAGAAAAACAAAACCCAGAAGCACAACAATAAAAAGTATTTTGACTAAATAGTCCGCTCAAAGTCCAATATAAAAAATATATCCCCCTAAAAAAGTTCATATTTTTTGAATTTTTCTACAGTCATTGTTTTGTATTTCAAAGTTTATTTTTAACATTTATCTAATTTTTCAAATTTATCAAATATTCTATAAATAATAAAAAAAGTGGTTCCCCAAAATTTGACCAGAAATAAAATACCAATTTAAAGATCTACAGTTTTAAAATAAAGTAAAAAATTTTAAAAACATTTTGTTTTTGAGTTCAAAACTACTGAAGTTCAACTGTACACAATCGCGAACTAAACTAAATTATACAGCAAGACTGGCGAAACTAAAGCCATCAACAGTCACAACAATATAATAAAGTCAAGCGGGAATACGGAAGATAAGCTAATCAGAAAGAGGCGCTTAATAAAACCCCAGCAATTAAAGCAAGAACACTCATATTCCAAAGATACCCAAAGTACACAAAGCGCAAAGTGCACTGTGACGTTTAGAGATCTTTCACTTTACTTTACACCATTATTATTATTATTGTTGGCCACGTAAATCCATTTGCCACAGCCGTCAAGTAAATATTAATATGACATTTTCGTTATCACGAATTTTTGTTTAACGATTTGGGGGTTCTAATTACGCCTGTTTGCCAACATTTTGAGGCGTGAAAACGCCAAGTAAACGTGAAACACATGGGAACGTACTTTATATAGAAACTGGAACTGCATTTGCATTGGCATTTTCATTTGCATGCACATTTTTATTGAGCCAGGCGAAAAACAATTGCCCCTGTGCAAAGTGCAATAAATAAAGCGCTATGGCAAATAATCAAACAGGGCTGGGTACACTAAAACAAAATGTTTTTCATTAAGCAAGTGCATATTATGGAGGTAAAAATAAACTAATAATCTTCAGAAAAAAAATTGTTTAATATAAATTTTGAAATACTAGAAATCTGAAGGCGCAATATTATTTAAAAAAATTATTTTAAAATTAGTTTGGAAATACACTTTGATATTACGCACAAGTTCTCTAATTTAGTTTTGATATTTATTGTCTTCGTGTAGAAAAGCCCGATTGTCGGTTCATAATTTGTTGCAAAAATTGAGCACACGCTATCGCCTACGTCACAAGTGCATTACGCGATTGACGGAGTGACTGAATTCAAAAATATAATAAAACAAAAAAAAATATTGTTAAAGCACCTACACAGAGAAATAATGAAAAATAAAAACAAGAAGACGTCGAGGTGCGGCAACGGCGCCACAAAGTCCACACATCTGTCTGACGGTCAGTCTGTCACTTCGTCACTTCGTCATTCGGTCATTCCCTCAGTCATCCAATCACTCATTCCCCCCGTGACGACGACGTCATCGCAGTGCAAAAAGCACTAAGCACTCGCCCACTTGGCAATTGTTTATAATTTATTAGCGAGCAGCGATTTACAGCGGTGGCAAAAAAAAAAGTAAAGTATAATACGTCAAATTCGCGGAAAAGATTCCGAAATTCCAGTGATCAACGAAACGCCCGATAAAAGCGACGAAACAGACAAACGGTAAAGAGAAACATACCCAAGTTTAATTGTGACCACACGCATTTTTCGATCTGTCCCGCTTATTTGCATAGTGATTGTTGTTGCTAATTGGCGAAACGCAACAATTGAAAATGCACGGCGAGAAATAATCTGGCGGCGCGAAAAGCAAGAAATCGAAAAGGCGACAATCGACAATCGACGACAACCGACGCGCCTGAAACATTTAAGGCAACTAGACGAGGCGACCAGCGAAATTCATTCAGAGTGTGCTCAGCGTGTGTGTTTGTGTGTTGTGTGTGCAAAAAGAAAACGAAGAAGCGACCGAGCAGAGCAAAAACAACAAGTAAGAAGTCTAAAGTCGACCTATTCGACTAGGTAGTACCCTAAATAGATGGTAGGAAGGTAGGCATTAAACCTTAGATATAAGAAAAATTGGATTATCTTTATCTACAGCTTCAGTATCTTAAAAGCCATACTTTTTTTTTTTGATCTAGGTTACTACAATAGTTTTATTTACTTTGTAAGACATTTAGAAGCCCATATACCAAAATGTTTTGAAGTATCCCCAAAAGATCCTGTGATCTGTCATATTTCTTAAATCCTTTTTTCAACTTTTATTTTTGTTGGTAAATTCAAAGAGATAAAAATAAAAAGACTTCCAAAAATCCGTTAGTTAAAGCGATACTCCAATTATTGAATTCAATTTCTACAATAGTTCTATTTATTTTGTAGGACACTTAGAAGCCCAAAATGTTTTGAAGTATCCCTAAAAGATCCTGAGATCTGTCACATTTCTGAAATCTGTTTTACATCCTTTATATTTGTTGTTCAAATCAAAGAGCTAAAAATAAAAAGTCTTCAAAAAATCTGTACGATAAATTAAGCGAATTCTTTAAGGACAGATTAAGGTTACGTCCTAAACTTTAGTACTCAAAGATCTTATAATGGTTGATAAATAAAACTGTTATAATCATGTTTTTTCTGTGTGTTGTATGCAACAGTTGTCGTCTTCTTCTTAATCATTATACCTTTTCTATCTATTTTATTTCTAAAAGACCATTTTTTTCGTGGAATATTATATACCCATGATATTATTGGGTTACTGGGTGTTTAAAAGGCGCGACGTAAGCGCAGCCAGCAGAAAAAAGTACAATAATCAAATAATTGCGGCAGCTTCGACGTCGCCCCCCGCACAACACACACACACTCGCACACATGGGCTCTCAATCTGCGCACACACAGTTGCAATTGTCAATCAAAAGTAAGCACAGGGTCGCTGCTTCTTAAACAGCTTTTGATTTTGCGGCAGTCACTGAGAAATGATCAAATCAAGCAAAAATTAAGAAAGAAAAAAAAAGAAAAATAAAGCAACAACAGGTGACGCGAAGTACGAAGCGAAATGAAACGAAACGAATCGAAATGAAAGACTGTCGCCAGCCAGTCAGACGTTGTTTTTGTTGTTGTCACCCCCCTCCCCTCCCCCACCTTCACTCACCTATTGTTGATTACGTACGCCTCACACACACACACACACGCACGGTCCGTAAAACACGCGCACGCACACAAACAAACGACCCCATCGACGACCACATTCCCCCGCACAAATATGCGAAATTTTGCTGACTAAGGAAGGTCTGGGGAGCACCAGGCAGAAAAAAGCAAACAGCACAAAAAAAAAAGAGGCAAAAAGCACAACGCGATAACAACAAAAGCATTTAACAGCGTAGAAGCACAAAACGAAGCAACGGAAAAAGTGATAATAAAATAATAATTGCTACAGCGCACACCGATCGCCAGAGAGAGAGCAGGCCAGAGTTGCCAAATGAGCTGAGAGAGAGGCCCCATCACCAGCCCCATCCTCACCCCCCTCCCACTCATTCAGCGCAATTTTCTATCTGAGTTCCAATTTAGCTACTAAATAGCCAAAAGTATGGTAAAAAATTAAAGGTTCCCGATTTTTTATATTTTTACGTGATTTTTATGGGAGTGATGATTTGTAATGATTTTGTGATCTGCCTCCACACGGACAACGCACTGTACGATGCAAAATACTTACAGCAATAAAAGAAAAAAACTTAATTTTATTATGTACTGCATTGTGTGTTAAAGATTAAAATGTCTTCATTTTAATTAAGATACAATTCACTTTGAAACGTTTTATTAAAGGAGTTTCGTCATTTAAATTACAATAGGTTGAAGGAATACCTCTAGTGGTTTGTCAGAGTCCTGCATTAAACTCAAAACTTTAATAGACTTTAACATCATTTTCAACTTTTTATTTAAAGTAAATACACCTATTACTAGCTATTTTTTAATCTAGCTCGGCAACACTGTTTGCCATGTGGCGATGAAGCCCCACAGCCAGTGCTCGCCCTCTCTCTCTTTCTCTCCCACTGGGGAACATGACTAACCAAACAACTTGACAACACTGTCGGGGGAATTTGTTGCTGCTTTTGAGTCAATTCATAAGAAACGAGGAAACCCGCCGCCATATCGTTGTCGCTGCCGTATTTATTTTTGTATGTACGTATGTATGTGCATACAACTGTGTTGGTGTGTTGGCATGAGCATGAATCAAGTTAAAAATTTTAATAATTTTGCCCGATGTTGTGGCTGAAAACGAGTTTGGCTTGTTGAGCTTGAGTGCAGTGGTGTGTGTGTGTGTATTGTATTGGAGTGCGGCTACTTGTTTTCTTCATCATTCTGCTTCTTCTTCTTTCTGCTCCAGCTTGGACACTGCGATAATACTTTGCACTCATACAAAGACGAACAGAAGAGCTTGATAAGCGTTTTGTGCGCCATCTCTCTCTCTTTGAAAACATGGTGGATGGGGAGGGGGCAGGGTTGGGTATGGGGGGCTGTGACGTACCCGTGTCTCATTGTTATTGTTGTTGCCCACTCAGCCGTGGTGAAGTGTTATAGGAAATCAAATTAAGGCGATTAAAGAGCGAGTGCACGCGCTCTCGAAAAGAAACAGAGAAAGAGGATCGCTCTTGGAGGAAGAAGAAGAAGGGGATTGAGCTGACTGCTTAAATACCCTACAGGTAATCGATACCCTACCCTACGTTTCACGTACCGATTACTAGATCATAGGATGTCTTAATTTTAATTAAGATAAAATTCACCTTTAAGCGATTTTGTAATGGTGTTTTGTCATTTTAATTACAATTAGTTAAGAGAATATCTGTAGCGGTTTATTAGATCCCTGCATCCAATTCTACAAATTAATTTTATAGTTTAAATAGACTTGATTATCCTGACCTTTCTGTTTAAACTTTATGTCAAATATTTGTTCTAGAACATTTTAGTTATTAATAATAATTAAAGACCCCCAAGGCACACGACACAACTTATATATTCCAAGAATTGATAAAGCTAGGGACAAAGACATTATGCTTTTGAGCAGAACTTTGCCATTTGCTGATAAGTTTGAAAGCAATTCGAGCCAAGTCAGTAAACAGTTTCTTTTATTTATTTACTTAGAAGGGGTATCCAGTGCTGCATATTGATATAAACAAACACAGTGGCCAACTGGTGATATATTAGGGGGAATTGCAAAAACCATTCCCCAAAGTATTCTGACGTTGGTTTTTTTTTTGACTAATCGGAGGTACTTTACGTGAAATAGATTTCGGTTTCGGGGGGGCTTATCAGCTGACACGGCCTGAATTCTTTTGTCAAGAGTGAAAGGTCAAGGTACGGCTTTGGCTATTGATAAATAGATAAGATATATTCTTAGAATTCATATGTATGATGTGTAGGGAAATCAAATATATAAGCGTCTTTGCAGGAGATCCAAATCGTTTATCTCTGCCCAAATGAGTAAGCAATATTATAGGTAATTTGGCATACAAAACTAAATTCTCGGCATATTATACACTTTTCACATCAGCACGGAAATTCCCAAATTTCTTTGACGTCAACAGAAAAAATTTTGTAAAATTTTTCGAGAGGAAAAATCATGTTCGAAAAGCTTTCCGATTGCCAAGGTTCCTTGGTTACATATATGTAGGTAAATATCTGTATAAACAAAATTGATTTTTGGCATAGCGAAACCAAACAGAACCGAATACTATTTTGCGATTTCTCAAGCGTTACCATACAGATTTATGGATTTGTATTTTGCTGCAGCGGTTCTCAAATATTTATGACAACAATCAGGCGTTGAAATTGGGCAAAACCGAATGGAAGATTAAATTAATTATTATTCGACCACTTATTTAACTGTTAAATACCGATCGAAACAAGAATAAAGAATTCTGGGAAGCTAAAATTTAAGAAAAAACTAAAAATTTATTTGCAAATATAATTTATGATTATTGCTCGGGGGCATAACACTTAGGGGCGTGAAAGTCATAAATATAAAATGAGTTCAAAGTAAAAAAAATTATTTCCTTCTCTTCATTCCCGCAACTTGTGTAAATCAGCAAGACTTCAACTGAGAGTCTTATAAATAGACGAATTTGGTGGCCAAAAAGTGTTAAATAATTGCCAGGCCAACAATTTTTTGTTTACACACAAAGCCAAATAACAGAGGATCGAGGAAAGCAGGCGAAATCGTTCGATAATTTTTGTTTATTTTTATTTTCCACTGTCTTTGACTTTTGGCTTGCTTTCTGGTTGATAGAATTTGATTTTCTCGTTTTTCTTGATTTTCCATTTTGTTTTGGTGCCGCCGCCTCGCTAGAAATGTATTTTTAAATGCTCCAACTACGTAAGACGACATTCAAGTGTTTTATTTTAGACAGTAGACGGTATAGAGCCAAGTATCCGGCTATATATACACACATCTGAGTCTATATATCTGCATAAATATTTTTAGTTGCCTGTATTGGCCTTTTGCGTTAGCACATTTTTGTTAAAAAATTATCTATTTGTTTTTGCTTTATGACAGGCAAATGGAAATCTCGAATCGATTCGATTATGCAATGTTGCCCATAACGATCACAATTCAATTTCGCCACCATCAAATGAATGTTGAGATATTCTTGATATTTCAAATTTTATGGCGCCGTTAAAGCAAAAGTTAATGAGAGTTTTTCTCTCTAATGTCACGTTATGCTTTGTATTTCGGGGGCTAATTAAATTAAACTGTTTATAAATACTTCTGCTCTGTCAAAGTCCGCCAAAAAAAAAACTATTTTAGAAAAGAATCTCCAAATCGTGCATTCGAGCGCAAACAAAAATGTTTCCGAGCGCCAAGCCATCAAAATAATTTTTCACAAATTGTGTGCGTTGTTCTTTCTTAATTTTGTATCTTTTTTTTTCATTGGCTTTCTGCTTGTCTTGGCGTTTTGGCATTTGAAGGACGGAAATACGTTGGCGGCGTTGTGAATTTTTGCATATTAGCAAAAAGTGAGAAAAAGAAATAGCCATAAATACACAAATTTAGATAAATTCAAAGAGCTTACGTAGGCAACTCAGGGGAGCCATTGGATTGATATTGATTCGGTTCAATTCGATTCGAAACGAGCCGATGAAATGTATGCACAGGCATGCGCAATGGGCGTGAAAAAAATGGTAACTGATTTCCAGACTCGGACCCAAAGTATCCGTATCTGTATCTGTAGCTGTGGCTTCCAAGTATCTGTTGCTCTGCCGTTGTGTTGTCAAGGTCATGACTGCTCTTTAGGGGTTGCCCAGCCGATAAACATGTGTCGTCATTCCCCAGGCAACAGGGCATTCCTCAAAACTCACGCAAAGAGCCGCACACAAAAACACAAGCGCACAGCATTAAAGGCGGAACGTATTATAACTGTTGCATGTTTAATTGTTCGCAAAACACTTGAGAGTAGACCCAAGACCCTGAGATATTGTACAGTGAAACTTCGTTATGGGAAATCAGAGGAATTTGCAGTACTTGGTTTTTGGGTAGGTTAACTTACATATATAGAAAACTATGTGTATTAAAATTTAGTAGCATTAACTGAACTAACAGATAAAGGTAGAATGTAAAAGATTTAAAGATGTTGTTAAAAGAAAACTCTTTAAATCAACCTTAAATACAAAGAAAAATAGTTTAAGATACCAACAATATAAGTTAGAGATGTGCTATTCGAATTTTTTTAGGGCTTATACCATATTCTCTTAGTACTTTAGGTAAAAAGTTTATTTTCCTCTACATAAGTCGGTCATGCAGCCTAAAAGGGCTTATCATCTTGATTACGTTTATAATTGTTCTAGTTATACAATAAAACTTTAATTCTTGCTCTACATAACGTGATCAGGCGGTCTAAAAGGGCTTGTCATGATGATTATTTATATCATTTGCAGTATGTTTTAGGTATAACCCTTGGAAACATTGTTTTTTCTTAACGGATCTGTGTGAACTTTGGTTGCAACTGATTTGAGTTGTTCTAGAAGGTTTCACTGTGGCGGCAAGAGGGATGCGGATACCGATCCTATCTGAACGCCCCGTGGTGCAGTCTTAAGTGGATTTCCACCTTAAGTTGCATTTGTATTGCTGTTGTTGTTGCTGTGCACGTTGCACATAGCCGCGTCTTGTTGTTGTTGCCGTTGCTGCTGGCGTGTCAATGACGTTGCAAGCCTTTTGTTTGTCTTTTTACCTAGCCAGGTATCCTGGCGCCGGCTTAATTTACGGAAAAGGTAAAAGGTAAAGCGCAGGTAAAACGCCTCAAAGTAGTTCAAGTCCAATCAGCTTGCTCTCTCGCTCTCACACACACTCTACACATGGAAGCACACCTTTACCCATACTAATGCAGAGATTATCCACTCACCCGCACACGTTGTTGTTGCTGTTGTTGCCGTAAAAACTAACACTAATCTGATATACGTATGTATGTATTGCGGCCCGGCCGCGGGGTTGCCCAGATTTTAGTGTTGTTTCTGTTGCTTCTTCTATTGTATTCTCGAGAGGGGGATCTCTCTTTCGACTTTTGTTTATTTTGAATTTTCACAGTTTTTCTTGGAATTCCTTGCGCTCTCTCTCTTGCTCACTCGCACACGCACTATTCACTCGCTCTTCCCTCTTGTTGTTGCTGTATTATTTTTGGAGAGAGACTTTGAATTTTGCACTTTGATTTCATGTGTGTTTCATTTCATATACTATTTTCGCTTTTGCACCGCTGCTAATTAGCATATTATGACATTCATTTGGCTGTAACCTTTTCCTCTTTGCCTCCTCTCTTTTGCACACTTTTTCGCGCTATGATCTAATTTGATTAATACAAAACTTGTTGTGGCGGCTGCACTCGCACTTCTCGCCCACACACACACACTATTGCTTGGCACAAACACACGCGCGCGTATGTTCCGTTCTTTTGTGGTTTCTTGTTTGCCTTTTGTTTATGTTGCGCTGCGTTGTTTATTCCGATTCCGACTTATTCGAATATTCATCGTCGAAATAGCATAGCCGCGCCGCACCGAACAACCGAATAACCGACAACCACACCGAACGACGAAAGATCGAAGAATGGCGGGCCTCGAGAGTTTTTTTCGACGCCGGCAGCGACGCGGGCAGCGCAACAGGCAGCGACGCCTAGCTTAACCCTTGGGCGCCCGAAAGAGCAGTGTTTCTGCGAGGTACTCGAACTTAGCGCAAGTGTCAACTCTACTCTAAAGATCAGTTTAAACTTTGGGGATCTACCTTGATAATGTTTTTAACCACTATCAGTTGGGAACTAGTTTGTTAATATCTTCTCAATTTATCTCATTCGTTATCAAAACTTGTTAATATCACCGTCATAAGTAAATTAATTACAGTAATAAAAACCTGTCTCTAGACAGCTCTATTACTACTTATTATAATCTTAGTTATATTAGTCCATCACGTGATCAACTTTTTGTTTTGGATTTTATACTTAAGAGATAAATATTATTTTATTAGCGCCTTAAACGCCTTTTTTATATTAGTAATTTTCAAAGGAATTCGTTATCATCTTGCAAATAAAAAAAGATTTGTGTATTTATTTTGACATGTACATAAGTAAAGTCAGATGACAAATATGTACATATTAAGAAGAAGAAGATTCCATTATTTTAGTAGCGTGAATAACTTTTATAAACAATGAGTGAGCTTGTTGTAAAAAAAAAACCTATTTTAACTTTAAATCATGTTTTCAACGGGTAACCCTCAAGGGTTAATAGAACCGATCAACTGTTTCGCTCTGTCAAACGTCATCGTTTGACAAATATAGTTGTGCCTATTTTCGCACTGCACCCCAAAACACAATTAATTCTAGCAATTAGATATTCATGTTTGGCGGTTAGCATATCGTTTTCGCCTATGTTATTCCGTTGCATCATCATTTAACGGTTGGTTGGCTTAACCCCACAGTGCCTGAACCGCCCCTGGGCGAATGATTAACAATAACCGGCAAGAACAAGAACAACGTGAGGAGAAGCAGAACACAACAGAAACAACAACTGAAGCAAGTGAACTGGCGTCGCCAAGTCGTCGGCGTCACTCAATGTGTGTTTGTGTGTGAGTGAGAGCGACTGTTGCGTCTGCGAGTGTTCTTATCGCATGCCATCTCCTTCCCGCTAACGTGATTTTCGTGGCCCAGCAGACATATGGCGCTGTTGCGCTCTCTTTCCACGAAATGAGCAAAATCACTTTCCTCCTCCTCTCCTCCTAAACATCTCTTCTGCTTCTTCTTCTTCTTATGGTACCCTGTACTCAAAAAGTATGCTATGGTTACTTAAGTATCTCTGTGCAACAGGAAGAAATACTTAATGAGCTCATTGTTTATAAAGTTTTAATTTAATTATAAAAATAATTAAGTTTTCAATCTAAAATAGAAAAATGTATAAATGTATAACATAAATATATATGAAATATTTTTATTAAATGGAAACTAGCCGATAAATTTTAAATATGCTTAAGTCAAAAATTTATAGAAGTCCGTTCTTTTGTCAAAATTTGAATACATCTTATCTTTAATCTATCACTATTTATATAATTTGATATAATAGCAGTTTTATAGTAACTATGAGACAAGCTTTACAAGATTTCACTACTTTGTAAGGCCCTACTTTTACTTTTTCAAAAAAGTATCTGCATCTGATTTTAAAAGATATAGATACATCTGTTAGTAAGTATCTCAAAGTCGAGTATCTCGATCATAGGCATTCTTTCTGGTTTCATTTGTATTTCGCTGCGTATTTTTCTGCCGCGAGGGAAGCCCGCCCGCAAAATGTTCTATTGTTATTGTTGTAATTGCTTTGTTAAATAAAAAAACAAAAAAAGAAGAAGAACGCGTTAAGTGAGCGCCGCGTTCTTGGCTTATTAGATCAATTGGTTTTGCACTTTTTGCTGTTGTACTGTAGCGCTGCCGCTTTGTGAGGTTTATTTATACATTTTTATTCTATTTCCCCCGCTGAGCGCCACCATCTCAGTGTACAGTTTTTGTTTGCTAATTTATAGTTAAAGTTTGTTTTTGGGTTGAGCAATTGCAAAACTTGGGGCTCTAATTGATTTAAGCATTCTAGGTGTCACGTTCAATTAACAGCATTTATTATTATTATTGCAGTAGTTTCTTTTGAGAACGTAGGGGGACTTTTACATACAAGACTTTCCCTACATTCTGTAAGGATAGTTAAATATATTTATTATATTAAATATTTATAAAACTTCAACTTTATATTAAATTGTAAATATATACAATGATAAATGACTTACAATAAATCTTGAACGGATTTCTCGATTATAATAAAAGCATACCCATTGAACTGTTAATGAAATCAGTTAGTTGTATATTCATTTCTGGCAGCCGTATAAAACGTTCCATAAATCACTTTCCTCCTTTTCACACCCATTAAAAATCGATCTCTGATAACGACAGCGAATTACCCAAAGAGCTTGACAACAACAATTGTATCACAAATGCTGAAAATCCCCTGAAGTCTGAAACTTTCTGTGCCAAATCGAACGGAAGCGCTTCGATAAGAAATATCACACATACGCGGTCTCAATATGGAAAATACATATGTATGTACATGCCTTAGGAATAGTTTTTGATGTGTGTTCAGATGTACATTTATTTGGACAGTTGACGTACGATAACGCTCAACACTTGGTCGCCGATGATATCACGATGAAAGGTAAACAATCTAATCAATAAACACAATCAAGCGAGGACGAGTGGTACGCACTCATCTATTAGAGCAACACGTATATATAGACATGTCTACATACGTGTATATATGTGCACAGGAAGAAATAATCGGCTATTCCGGGATCCTGTGACATCAGAATTTTATTTTAAAACATATGGTATTCTATATTAAAGTAATATAGTCTAGTATACCAACGGACATTTTATAGAAAAATAAGATTTTATTGGCTTGATAAGATTAGGATTATTTTGATAGTAGAAAGTTGGAAAGTTGAACCTCTATTGTTTTATTGTAATTGAGGTTTTGTAACATGTGTATGTGATCAGGTTATGGTTTCATTAAAGAATTGTAAACTTTGAGTATTATTGTTTCACGAGAAAAATCTTCATGGGTATCTTATGATTTTAAATCATAAAATAACAATGTTACAAACTGACCTTTAGATATAAACCATTTATTTAGGTATATCATTTAATACAATTTGTCATTTGTCATCTTAGTCATAGATAAGTTTGAAAACTGTTTAATCTATTCAATAGCAGTAGTTTTTCTGGGTGTATCCATACGAGTATCCGTATCTGTGTAATACCAGTTGTTGGTACTCGTGACGAGCTCATACGATTAATCGAACAGGCGACGCTGCCACATGCACGCGACGATTGATTACAGCAATAAAACGTCTATAGCATCGATTGATTTAAAAATATAAACCCGCACACACACAGATACACGAGCGGAGCCATCCCAAATGATCGGCAATTGGGCTGCACGGCAGCAATTAACCGGGCATCTGTATCGGAGTATCTGTGCGAGCGGCGGGTATCTGTGTGTTAGTGGCGAGTATCTGCGAGTCTGGCAAACATAAATAGGCACAAGTGGCCGGCCCCAAAAGTGCAGCAATGGCAACAGCACCAACAATAACAACAACAACACCCAGCGTACGTCGCCCCCAATGGGTTCTTACTCATTCACGCATTGGGTAATCGATACACTCGCAGACACACATGGAGAAACGCTGCTCAGCCGCCGCCAAATGAAACCATTAAGCGCTACATAAAACAGTCGTCGTCGGGGGATGTCGTGGGTTAAGGGGCTACGCAGGGGTACGGTGGTGCTGGGGCGACGCTGGAAACATTGCAACCAGAAGCTACGATCGCCAGTGCCGCCAAAGTGGCGACAATGCCACACCTAGAGAAATGGGTTCAAATTCTATTTTTGTATTACTTAAGTCTTCTATTAAAAATAAATATTTTTATTGTAACTAACGTTAAAATTGGCTTGTATGCCTAATCCCTATTTTTAAGAAGGCAGTAGCAGCAAAGGCTACATTAAGTTATATGGCCGTTACGCATCCTAATGTTTATAGAGCCCTTAATAGAAGCTTCTTTAATTTTAATCCTAACTTTGAAATAAATTACTTTGCTTATTAAAGAATGTATTTTTAAAAATTATTGAAACAAAAATAATAATAAATAAAAACAGGCAGTCAGTTGTAAAAGAGTTATTATAAGGAAAATACAAATTTATAGAGGTGTCTGTGTAAAATCTTTAGGGATCGCTTTTCAGAGCTTTAGTTAAAAAAGTTGATCATAAATAAAAATGTTATTTATTATTTATTATAAGGAAAATAAAAATTTATAGAGATGCCTGTGTAAAATCATTAGGGATCGCTACTTTTCAGAGCTTTAGTTAAAAAAGTTGATCATAAATAAAATTGTAATATGGTCATTAAAGTACCAATTAAGGAATATTTCAAATAAAATTGTTTAAAAAATAGCAGAATATTCTCAGAAAGGTGTGATAAAGTGAGTGAAATAAGATGGATTTCCCTGATTTTTTCCAGTGCAACTTTGGCTCCAAACTCCGGCGCAGACAGACAAGGCAAACAATCAGAGAGCCAGGCAGCAACGGCAACAGCAACAACACAACACGGCGACGTGATCATGTCTGGCCCGTTCAGCCGTTCAACCGTTCAGCAAATGTTGGCGACGTCGTCGCCGTTCGGCGGCTCCAACTTTGTTATTATTACCGCTCGTGCACATGCCCCCAACTGCCCACGATTCGATGATGTTGCCGCCGTCCGCAGAGCAAACAGGTTTGACCATTCACTTGAACTGCTTTTGGGAGTCGCCATCGATGGAGGGCCAGGGGGAGGGGGCTGTACCAGGGTGGGCAGTACCAGGGGAAGGCTTCTTCTTCGTCATCGACATTAAACGTAATCAATAGAGCGAACTTCTTTAATTGAGCATCGTCAACGTGCGAGAGACAAAAGCGAAGCGACAATCAAAACTAATTGAATGCACAGTGCAACAAAAACATAAAAAGATAAAAGAAGGAGGATTGATTGCCTTTCGGAAAGTTATTAGCTCACGGAAAAAAAAATATTTGATATAAAATATATAAAATTAAATATAGGTACTATAAAACAAATGTCAAGTGTTCTTATTCTCATTATCATTCTTATTAAATAAGTATTGTATTAGGAATCTTCGGAGAGAGATTTGGAAAACATTATTTTATAATAATATTTAATATATGTTAAACTTGTAAATGTCTTCGAGGATAATCTGTTATCTTCTAGTATTTTAAAAGTTCAACAAATCTATTGATTATAATAGATTCTATCAAGATTATTTATACATATATCCTTTAAACCAGGGTTTTATAAAAAACCATACTTATGAAATCGATCTTAAATTAAAAACTACCCTAGTTTACTGTGCTGCATTAATAAGTATCGTATTCCAAAACCAAATTTCCATTTCATCTATAATTACATGGCACATAACAACCCGCCTAATTACGCATTGCATAGTTATGGGCGTTATCGATTTTGGAAGCCGCTTAGTCCAAATGGCAAGTTGATGGACAGGCCAGCCAGACAATTTGAGTCTATGTAGAACGAGTATTATGCGGTTGTCATGGGGAAACTCCCCAGATAGAGTTTATGATGGATTGGGAGTAGTGTTGGGTAAACATTTTTAAGTGAGTAAATAAACTCACTCATTTAGCTCACTCAGTTTTCCCTTTGCTCACTTTTTCAGTGAGTTGCTTCATTAGTAAATTTGTTCACATGGTTATTAGATAGAGGGGAGTCCGATCCTTTTCCCCGCCCACCCGAACTTCTATATGTATATTTCTTTTTGGAGGTATCGGTTAAAGGTCACCACAGAAGATAAGTATGAGTATTGAAATTTTAGGGCTTATTATTCTTAGATCCTAACTATATAAAATCATAAAGACTTAAACGTAAACTATAAACGAGAAAAATCCCTAGAAGTGGGTTAATGGAAAATTATTCTTTCTTAGTGAACTTAAAATAATGTGGCTAGTCAAGGAGGAATCATTTTTCTGAAAATTCCGAGCTGATTTCCAAGAACATCATCCCCATCCGAGCAGCTCGATCCGCACTATCAGTAGGTGGCCTTTCCATTGAAAGGCTATCGCTTTGGCTCCAGAGTTTCTTAGTCAGACAGCCTGGTGGTGATGGTGGTGGTAAAACTGGTGGATTCGATTCTATTCCATTCGAATCGACTCAAAAGTGACTGCATGCGTCAGCACTGAATAAATAAACGTAGACGCCCAGACCTTAGTCAACTGCCAACTACAAGTTTTCGACATTAAATGTATATAGTAGGCACAAACAGAACTGACCGCGTGGAGCTTTGGGTGTTTGAGGCCGCTTAACTTGGCCATTATGGGACTGCCGACTGCCGATTGCTCATTTGTTGACACGCAACACTGGCTTTTGGCCGACGGCAGTCAACAGAAAATTTAGTGTGAGTAACACTGCGCCAGGGGACAGAGGTGGAATAATCAGCGAAAACAGCCGCCCAGTGCGGATTTCAGTTATTTTAGTTTGTTTGCCCAACCTCAACTATCCAAAAACAACAATCAGAAAAGCCCCCCGGGGCTGTAAACGATGAATCAAGTGAAATTTACATATATTGGTAGATCCATCTGCCTCGCATTAAAGGTAACTGCAGTCAAGTTACATAAATGGGGAAATTTCTATGACTAAATCTTTAGTAAAGGGTACATTAAATCTATATTTATAATCAATTTGTGTCTAAAAATTTAAGGGTATTGAAGAAGCTTTAAAAAGTCTTTTAAGAAATTGGTTTAAAAAAAAGTAAGACTAAATCTTTGTTATATAGGTATCTAAAGATTTAATAATATTAAAATGGATCTGAATAAGCTCTATAAAACAACAAAAGAAATTTAGTTCTTAATAAAGATTAATACATAAATCTTTGTTAAGAAAAATGTTAATCAATAGGTTGTATGGTATTGGACAAGATCTATATAAATTTAAATATTTCTTTACATAAATCTGGCTATTAAAAAATTTAAACGTTTTTAGTTCCAAGGTTAGAATAATAATTATAATCTGCATAAATATGTTTGTATTAAATTTATTAATGAAAAATATTTGAATTCAGGAGGAACTGTTTACGGGCTACAAATCTGCACTAATTACTTTCCAGTCCCTCCTTAGAGTACTTGATATTCGCAAGTACCTCGATTCCCAGTTTTGTGTACACTAGACGAGAGTGGATGCCTCAGGCGGCTGCTGTTGCTCCGGCTGATTGGGAATCGCCAGTTTGGCGACTGGGCTCGCACAGCTACGGATACAGATAGAGATACTCACTGGCAGCGGCCAGAGATACAGATACAGCTACAGCTACAGCTACAGATACAGATACTTTTGTACACATTCTTCGGCACGACGCTTGTCGACGTACTTGTAGCGTCTATAAAATCGCTTTATATTAAGCACCGAGAGCAGTAAATAAAACGCAAAACGCGGCGATCGCAGACGAACGACGCCAACGAAAATATGCCTTGGAATGTTGAGATCTCAGAGACTCTTTGATTGTCGCCCATACGCATATATCTTGAAATCTGCATCTAAATCGGATTTTCTTGACTGTAACTGCATGGGCTTTTGGGCTTGTTTGTCATTCCTTTTGTTGGCCACATCATGGCCGCATATTTGCATACGCCAGCAGCTGTTTACAGTTTCACATGTCAGCTAATTTAATCGGTTTAGCTCTGCTTTTGCTACTTTTCAACTGGCCCAGACATCAGCGAGACAGCTTAATCACTTGCGTCAATGGATTTGCTGGCTGCTTACCTGGCCGGAACGAAATCGTAAGAACAAAACTGAAATGGTGCTAGAACAGACGGAATGGCATCATTATGCGGGGCAGTAGATTTTCCCGGGTAAATCCCATAAAATCATCAATAGACCCTCGCAGCGAAGGGATATAATCAGGGCTTGCTTGGCCATTGGCCACTTGACTTGACGCACTTAAGCCCGGCGCTTGGCCAACAGCCAAAGGGCCTAAATCCTCGACAGGTCAGACTTTTCGGCTGGTTGCCATTAAAATTGGTATGGCAGCGTATTCAAATTACACCCACCTAGAGATTTTTGGGTTGAGCAGGTAGGTTTGCATGGCCTAGGACACTTCTGGTGAAAATCTTTGCCGGGTTTTCTTTTTCACATAAATGTATCTTTGATGTTGTAAATGGGATTTAATTGTTAAGATGCTGCTAAAGATATTTCTTATAAGTAATCTTTAACGATACTTTTAATCCGTTAGCTAATTATTTTTTAGATCGATAGGCATAAACTTATTTTAGAAAAATTTTTTAAATCTATTTCCTTATTATTTTCGTTTAAATATTTAAGAATGCCTAAAGGTAAAAAGGCATTTATTTTGTTATCAATTTATTAAAAAGACATTTTTAATTTTCTAACTTTTAATTAATTTAAAAGTAAAACAAGTACTTTATAAACCTTTACTTTATTATTGTATGACCCACGCTTTGAACCACTCCAGTAACGTTATCGCAGTGATATCATTATTATTGGTATCTACGTCACGTTTGAGCTTATCGGAATGAAAGTGAAATGCGGCTGACTTCGGCAAAGTAACTATAATCGCATAATCTTCTCCGATACGCTTGCACACATACACATTCGGATTCAAAGATACTTTATTGTGGCTGATTTGTATAGATGTACGCGTGTAAGTACTGGATTGCCTCAGTTATGTATATATAAACCAGAAGTATCGGTGTGTGAACTCTGTCGTGAATCACGCCATTTGGTCTTATCAAGCAAAGCTCTCATCGCCTCTATTTCATTATTCCATGCCTATGTACTGAGCACGCACTTTATCAATATTGCTAAGCACTCGCTTATGTATCTGTGAGATTGCTTTGTGCTTGGCACCCATAACAACTGTATTAAACGGCATTCGACATGAGTGGAACACCATCTGCTTTCCCCACCTCGATTGCCCATAGATAAACATTACTATTTCTTTTTTTCCGGGAAACTTTGGTTGCTAGACCTCTGAAGGTCATCGCTATATCTCCCAATAAATTTCTCTATCGTAGATCTTATAGATTTGATTGAAAACTATAGAGGGCCCTTGGTTTATAGACTGCGATAGCTGGTAGTTTTTCTCTGAGTCATGGTAAGTAAATTGATTGAGTTATCAGGCCAAACGCTATATAAGCAATGAGATTTCTACATAGCAGATGGGGAATCGAAATAATTAAATGGGGAATTTACGGACTCAATATTGAAATATGGTTATTCTTAAATGGTGTGTCATTTAATTATTCTTTATCTAATAATGATGTGAACTTATAAGTATATTCATTCTTCAGCATTCTTATTTTCAACAAAAATTAAAAAATGTCAACTCACCTTTAAGTTTTTCACGCGCCGTTTCCAAAGCACTCTTGCGTGAATTCACAGTAGATTCTGAAAATAAAAAAAATATATATTAGAACATAAGAATTCGTTAGTGTTTCACATATACACTGTACAATTTTCAAGTGCATTTTCAATGTTGTATTCGAGACAAAGCTCGCCCACAAAACGGCCGCTGGCATTTCACTTGGTGACGTCAAAAACGAAGGCCAGGAAAATACCAAAGAGTACGGGAAAATCGAACCGAGGAAAGCACAACATCTGACACACAGATACACACATCTATACACTTCATAGTCAATAAAGTATTCAAATGGCGTGGGGGAAAAACCGAAAAGAAGCAGAGCCAACTGTTGCCAATTTCCATGGGGGCGTGGAAAATCCGAAATGGCGGCAGACGGAGGCCATCAAACCAAGCTGAAAATTCATTTCCACCCAAAAATGTTTACAAGCCCATTCGGTTGCGCTCTATAGCTAATTTTAAAATAGACACACGCTTTGTGGGAGAATCTCTTTCTGCGCGTACCGATATAATTTGAAATATTTCGCTGAATTTTAGCGCAAAGTGAACGTGAAAAACGCATTGACGAGTGGCCAAAAATACCATGCGATGTTCCTGCCAAATTGTGGCGAAATTCCCAATGATGGTACTAAAAATACACCTAATGGTATAAAACAAACAAGCGTTTCCGATGAAAAATCTTTGGGATTCGTTTTGCTCAACAGCTGCTTGAGACTTTTGAATGACGCACTTTTTTTAACGAAATGATAAGAGAGAATGGGCTTCTTGAAGATACAACACCAAGTATCAACATATGTTCTAAAATTATTTTGGTCTCATTCGTAATGCAAAAATGTTGTGATTACACAAAATAAATATATGACTTCATATTTTACAAATTTTGGTTAGAGTCTAATCTGTTTTATATGGTATAGTTTGTAATATACGCAATTTAAGTTTCAGACTTATATTTCAGTCACAATTGTTCATGCCAGGAAGTACCCTAATTTCCATGTAGACCATTTAATAACGATTGCTGCCTTTGAATGGGGCATGATGACTGCTTATCGGCAGTCGTCAATTTTATAGAATAGATGTTGTGTAGCGCACTCGAGTTAAGTCGCCTCGAGTGGCTGCACTTTGAACGCATCAGCGATAAGCTAAAGATTCTGATCCCCTCTTGAAATCGGGCCCCCGTAAATATGCAAGTCAAATTGGCTAGAGCTCGGGATTTCTGCTAAAAAGAAAAACGAATAGAAGAGAGGCAAGAGCCAGATGGAGAGGAAAAAAACCTGCATGCAAATTAAAGCAGGCACCAGGCTAACAGCAATGCAAGGCAGGCAGCCAGCTGGTGGATGTGGCTGAGAACAAGAAACCTGGCCAAGTGCAGAAATCGGAAAAGAAGTTGGCCCAGGTAGCCGCGAAAGCCGAGAACGCGGCCCCGATTGCGCACGCATCTCCAATCGCATCTCCAAGTTCCAGCGTTTTTACCACCTGCCGCACTTGTTTATGGCCGCGACTTGTTGGCGACCAACTTTGGCTTTGGCCGCTGCTTCTCTTTTTTTCCAGCCAAAGCGGAAACATGCGCATCAAAGCAGCATCAGCAGTCACACAGGGAGAAAAAAGATTCAAAAACTACCAAAAATATGAAGTGTAAGTCCTTTAAAAATTAGATACATTTACATTGGTATTACCCCATTATAAGGTGTCTAAAAGTATGCTACGATGTTGTTTCAGCCCAAGTTATATTACCGAAGGACCATGTTTATCTTTTCAGAGAATACTTTTAAGCACCTTATAAAGCCAAGCCAAGTATAATTGAAAGAAATGTAAGTCCTATTTAAATTATAAGAATTTAGCTAGGGAGTACCTCAACACATGGTGTCTAAAAGTATGCTACGATGTTTTTTCAGTTCAATCGAACCAACTTATATTACCGGAGGACCATGTTTTTCTTCTCTTTTAAACATCTTAGTAAGGCAGTCCCAAGTATTATTGCCAGAAATGTAAGTCCTATTTAAAGTATTAAAATTTACCTGTAGATACCCTCATTACAAGGTGTCTAAAAGTATTCTGTAATGTCTTTTCAGGTCAATAAAACCAACTTATAGAACTGGTGGACCATGTTTTTCTTTTCACAGCATTCTTTGATACACCCTTATTAAGTGAATCTCAAGAATTACCGCCAGAAGACCATGTTTTTATATTCACAACATACTTTAAGACACCTTAATAAGTCAGTCTAAGCCGCTAGAGATTTTTTGAAACGCTAAATAACAACGTTGATATTTTTATAGCCACATTGACACATAATAAATACAAACTTTTCATAAAAAACATTAAGAAAAGACGGATTTTTAATTATTTTGGTACTTTACAATATCACTTTATTAAAATTCCTATCAAATAATGTTTAAATACTTGGTACTTTCCAATATCACATTATAAAAATTACTATCAAATAATGTTTGAACCGTTTAAAATACATTGATAGCTAATCATATATTCCTTATCACCTATGTATATCCAACATTTGATTTGAAGTTTACATATGAGCAAGTCATCTGCTGATAAAGCTTTTTGGAAAATTTAAGGTTAAGTTTAACAAGGCCTCACATATTTTTCCTGGTGCATGGCAGATTGAAATTGGCAATGTCGTCGTCATCGGCTTTTGAGCCTCTTTTCTTTTGGCTCTTGGACATGGTCTTTTTTTTTTGCTCGAGAAAACTGGTTACGAGGTTGCTGCAACCAGTTTAGCAGTTTGTTCACTGAATGTGTGTACGTTTCTGTGTGTGATTGGGGGAAGCCTCTCATCGTCGTCGTCGTTGTTGTTGTTGTTTTTGTTGCTGCTGGCTTACTAATTGTTGGCTCGAATGTTTATAGAACAATTAACATTTGCGGCTCATTACGCATACGCTGGGGCGCATGAGCTCAGCTAGCTGAGTAGCGATGCGATGCCATGTGATGCGATCATAGCCAGTGGGGCGTATGAGTAATGTCCCTTGAGGGGCGAGGAATACCGAATACCGAATACTGAAATGAAATGATTCAGCCATTTGTGGGTAGCTGTTTATTTATAGAGTTGTGTTCTGGGTGATTTCTGTTTTGATAAACAAACCGCCGGATTGATTCCAGATGATAGAGGGGGTTTTCTTATAAACTTAAGTCAACTTTTATTTGCACTAAATCATTAAGGAAATAGAAAATGATTAACCAACCAATGCAAACTGAGAAGAAAATTATTTACAGCTATAAATATTTGTATTTACTGTTCAGATAAAAACGGATTTTACTGGGAATCTCTAAGTCAAATATAAGATATACATATATGATATATAGTAAGGTGGCAAAGGAAATGCCTTAGAAAATGGTTGTTAGAGAAGAATCAGCGGATAAGACTTCGCAAAAAAATATACAAAAGTCGAGTCCGGAGTTCAGGTAATAAAAATTCATTTCGAAGCGTCGCAATATTTGCAAATCGGCCCACTCTAACATATATACAATCACTCACACCCCCATTTGGCTTTAGGTTTCTCGTCGTTTTCAATTTCATTCGCAACTCAACTCGTGACGTATGAGCCTGTTGATTGCGTAATATCTGCCGCTGCTGCTGCTGCATTTTAATTTGATTTATTTCAGCCAAGTTTTTGGGCAATTTGATTCACTTGCACTCTGAATATAGCAAAAAAAAAAATTCGTCGTTTTGCTTTGTTCTGGGTGTCACAATGAAAAAAATAAAAACAAATAGGTAGCCAAAATACAAATTAATGACAAATAAAAGTGCATTTCGAGCATTTTTTGTGCCTGCCAATTTTTTGCAGCTGCTGGCACATTTTATTAAAGACAAAAACAGCCAAAACACAAAAAAGATATAGAAAAGAATATGGTTATGGATATGCACATGGCCCACAGACAGGCGACTTTGGGCAGCTGTTCAAGTTGGCTTCGCGACTTTATCGGGGGTCTTGGATGTATATGTATGTATCTAGAGTGCGACCCACATGGAAATATTTGCCTAACTATGCCAAGAATTTGGCCCATGTGCGTGTGGGACTTGCACAACCCATAAACGAAGGGGGTATCCACATAACCATTCTGGCAGCCTGACAATTAAATGGCTTCGACTTCCCCGACGCGCTGAACAACTGGAGCAAACTGCTGGAATTCCTGGGAGTCGACATTGTGGCTGCACTATCTACCAATTTGGTCTTATCTCTGAGAACTCGAGTACCTTCTCGTTTGCCATTTCAATTGTTTTATTTTCCCTTAGACCATTTCACTGACATCCGATTTTACTTGCCTTGAAAGTTGGTTCTCAATATGAATTTTTGGGGAAAATGTAATCCCAATAAAGCCAAAAACTTGAGCGGGCTTTACTTAACAAAGTTTGGTGTTCCTTAAGAGCTTATTACAAATTCTGTTTGTTGCAGTCTGCCATCACTTAAGTTTAGCAACTTTATTAAAAGCTTTTGGCAATAAGTACAGTGAAGCTCAGGGATCGAAGTGGATGAGTATTTTGTAAGTTATTAAGGATATTGCATTATTAAAAGGTGTATATAAGAGCTGCCCATAAATAATACTTTCTACATTTTTCTGTTTACTGATTCCCGAATTGCTAACTTCCTGGAATCTTAATTTTTCGGAATGAAAAAGTTCCCTAAAATGTGGAATTCCCTTGTCGAAATAAACAATTAACGAAAATACGCTAAACATGCGGCGATATCAGGAAAAATACACATGCGTTTTTTTATACAAATAAGTTATGTATAAAAAGAGGGCGTGTGGTGGGCAAGGACATGTGACTATGCAAATTATTATTTGGCGCAAAAAAGTGATAAGAGGCAAAAAAGGTGAATGGAATCTGGAAATAAGAGTGTCGGCGCCTCAAGCAAAATAAACAGCTGCTAGAAAAAATAATTATTCCAAGAATTATGAAGACAGCAGCTTAGTCTATCAACCATTAAATACCTCGCCTCTAAAAATCATTGCCTATTTTTTGGCGATCATATGGGATCAATAATAAGAGGGTAAATAAATGTGTTCTTTTGAATTTCCAAATTGTGGGATCTTTAAGAAAATTGATAAAAAAGGGAATTGCTTTTATTTGTATTAAAGATACATACATATGTATTTATATCTTTAAATCGTAAGTTACAGATATTTATGTTATCACTGATCTCTTAATTTTTCATCTCTTCTTCTTCCTAACACTAAGAGTTCCTTTTTTCAATCGAATATCGTTAAGAAAATTCAAAATCAAGGTTTTGCTTTTATTTGTATTAAAGATACAAAAAAACATATGTATCTATATCTTTACATCGTAAGTTACAGATATTTGTGTTATCACTGATCTCTAATTCTTCATTTCTTCTTCTTCCTAACTTTAAGAGTATCATTTTTCAACCGAACATAATATTCTAATATTAATATATGTACATATATCAATCTAAATATATGCTCGTCTAGTTGAGTGAGCGCAAAATGGAATGCCAAAACGCTGACACCGCAATTATCAAAAGTTATTCACTTTTTATGCTTAATTTCCTTTGAATTGCATACTCTATCTCGCTCGCTCTCTACCATTTTAAATACTTTCAATTTGTGCTTTCAACATGCTGTTCAACCGAAAAGAGAGGGAATTCCCTGGGTCGAAATTGAAATTGAAGAGAGCTGCTTGTTGCGCTCTTTTTTCCAACCGCTCTTTTGAAGAGTATATGTATGTTAGTACATTTGTTTTAATATGTTTTTTAGTCATAGGCTGATTTTTGTTGTTCTTGGCCGATTATCATTAGCTTTCGTTGTTGTTGCTCTCGCCTTAATTGCCTAGTATTTGTTTTTGCCTCCGGTTCACAAGCGATAAGATTTCACGGGTACTTTTCCCGTTTCTGTCGTCTACTTATTGCTGTTTCTTCTACCCAAAAGATACAAATTGAAGAAATTATGGGTGGAAGAATTGGAATTCAGTTCAAGTTCAAGAATTTCAAAAGTAGAATTTAATGGTAAGATAACTACGTCACTGGATAGTTAAATTATACATTTTATTTGTTTTAACCTGCGTAAGCCATAATTTTGTAGGGCAAAAAACATGTGCTTTTTTCTAAGAGGAACTATTAAAAAAAATATTGCTTTAAACTTTGTAAATTGAAATTAATATTTAGGACAAGTAATTTAAAACTAATTAATTATTTTCCTTAATGTATTAAGATATTAAGATCTGAAGATGGGAATTTTACATTTTTGTAAATCTTACTTTGTTTCGGAAAATTTCCTAACTCAGAATACGTTACTTAGGAATGTGATAGCTATATAATTCCCGTCTGTACTCCCCGACCTTATCAACCCAATCGCAATTTCAAGCTAACCCTGTTGAGCGGAAATTTATCGCGTCCTTCGGTTACAAAAAATACAAAAAACAAAAACCACATCAAGTCGAGGAAAAATAAATAAAGATTTATTTCCCGATCTGCGTTAACATAAATTACAGCTCACCAGGCAAAGCAAAGCCAACAACTTGGCCCAAAGTCTCACAAGCACACAGCACCGTCTACGTCATAGCCATGGTAACATTGTTGCTGTCTGTGTGTAGCGTCCCATTTTGTTTCTATATTGTACATTGTACATATATATATTTATTTTCCCTGCCCGGCGAAGATACAAAGATACAGGTCCCAGCGCAAAAATAAAAGTATCTGTTGCTGCTGAGTTCGAACTTCGGAGCATCCTGGCAACGGCAACAGCTGCCAACTTTCGTGTTCGACAAGAAAAAGGCGCAAAAACGAAATCTGTCTGCCTCAGTGTGTGTGTGAACAATTGGCAGTGAGTGTGTGTGCGACAATCCTCAATCAACTGCCTCCACACCTTCTGCAATGTCTGCTGGCTTTGGTACAGTGAAACATGCTAGGCAAGAACGCAGAATATTTACTTTGTATTATACAATGTGACACACAAATCACTGGGGTTTTGAAATCCCTTTTAAATGTTGTCTAAAATAAAGCAAGTTCAATGAATTCATTCAGAAATATGGCTATTCTTAATTCTCTGAATACTTTTAGACACCTTAAATTAAATTTTAAAGTGATTTCACAACTATAGTTGGCACCATCTATAAATATAAATATGTATATTACAGTATAGTACAGTAGTATATGTATAATACATATCTACAGATCTTTTTCCTGATCCTTACGTGTTTCATGCAAAATTATGCTGAAGAACTCGCGTTTTTAATTGCCTATGCTTAGGATTTTGAAGTCTAGTTCTGATAGGATATTGTTATGCTCCTATTTCTAAAAAATTTTTCTTAAACTATATAAGAGTCGAATAAATTGTTTGAGAAGCATAGGACAATATCGACAAAATTGAAATCTGAAGAATTCGCGAAGTCGCAAAAACGTTTCCCCTTTGAGTCAGTAACACATACTCCACTGTATCCGTAAGATTCGCATAGCACTTGACGTTGCTTTACTTTTCGGTTCTCTGTCATTCGCTTTCTCGCTCCGATTGTATCTGCAGCACGAGCTCGTTGCAAAAAGGGGGCGTGGGGCACTGGGTGGTGGTGTTGGAGCTGCGGGTGAAAGCGAGATGGCTGTGCGTGGAGCGGTCTATAAACAGAATTCTAAATGCTGGCGCCTCACCGACGTGCCCGACGTGCTGGGCTCACTACGTGCCACATTCGTAACGTGACTTCCTTCAACAAATGGCCCACGGCGCGAAAGAGAGGGCAATGGCGTGATAGAGAGAGACGGAAAGAAAGCGATTCTGTGGTTCTGGTTCTGTCTGTCGTTTAATATAAAGTTTTGCAGGCCCCCCCAGCTCCACAAAGTGAATTTGTACCCCCCTCATTGTCTTTCATCCCCTCTTAACTTAAAAATGTATTTTCCCAGAATCCTGTTAGCTGAAAGCTCTGGGCAAGTATTTTACATAAGAAAACTTGTGCCTGACCCGTTTTTCATCGGAAGCATAATATTTCTGTTGCGAGTAATCCAAGAGTTGAGCGGGAGATAGATACTCAGCATATTGGTTATGCTGAGAGTTCCAAGGTTTATACTTTACGAGTATTTCCAATTGCATCCCGGGATTGTATCGCTTTGAAAACGCCGCCGTCGCCAGACAACAAGACGACATCGTCGCCAGACAGTCGCAGTTGGAAATGCAGACGTTGGTGGGGGATTGCACAAGATACAGGGAGACTCCATGCATGGGTCTTTAACCCAAAACAGGGAAAAACGCAGCCGATCAATGTCACACCGGGAGAAAAACAGAACCAGATTGGAGTCGCATGGATGGTCTGGTTTTGAATTTAATAATATGATGATTAGATGATATAAAAATACATATAACATATTATAAGTAAATGTTTATAAACATTCCAAATACAAATAACAAATGGGAGCTAAATTATTATTAACATTCTTAAATTGTAGAGTTCAATACTGATGGTTTGATTCTAAGATACACTTTTAAAATAAATTACAAAATACCTATAAAAACCAATAACAGTATACTGTCCAAAAAGGAATAAATATATAGGAATATATTATCATTTCAAAAGGTGTCTAAAAGTATGTTGTATGTATTAATGTGTCCAAAATTGTGGGACAATCGTATATAAAATGAACTGAAGCATACTTTTAGGCAGCATTAAAAATGATTTCAAAACTATTGAGATTGCTATGGAATCCCTATCTGTGTTTTTAAGCTAGTTTTTTTTATAACTCTATAGGGTTTCAAGAAGTGTTCAATTTAAATTCATATAATATCTCTTCCTTTAATATTTTCTACACCCGAATATTGGTAGGGAGTATTTTTTCGAGTGCATTTGGTTGGTGCTATCGATGATGCTCGAATTTGAACTTGAGAGTTGGGACCCTCTTCACATCGCTCTGTCTTCGGTCATGTGGAGAACCCTTTTGTTCCTGACGAGCCGGCAAACCTGTCTGCACTATTGCAGTTTATCCCTCTCGTTCTGAATCAATATCTCCAGCTCTTTCTCGCTCCCTATGATCTTGGCTTGTTTATTGTTTTGCGCTTTTAGGCGTTGAGTGGTTGCCTCAGTGGTTGTGGTTGTGCCTGATTCTATGGACTACCTGACGTAGTAACCTTGTTTACCTGTCTTGCCATCTCACTTCCTCTCTGTTGCCATCCCATTCTTATAGCCTGGTCTACTGGAAAGTATCATATCTGGAGGGTGCCCATATGGAGTGTTTGAACCTGCTCGGAGGCTGGCCTTTGTTTGTCTTTTTGGGCTTTTGGGGGCACTTAACTTTTTATCGGAAATCAACTTTTGGTTATTCTGCGAATTTCAGTTCGATGGGTGTGCATGTGAGAGGATTTATGTATCGGTTATAAAATGCTATTTTTTGTGGGAAGGATGTGTCAATATCTGTGTATGTATTGTCAATATATCATCGTAAATCCTAGTTTTAGGGCTGATATAAGTCTCTTATTTCCTATAGTTGGCATCTTATAACCAAGAATTTATATTTGGTTCCCTAACCGAAACATTTCAATTCAACTTAGTGACTTTTAGCTAATATTGGCGTCACAGTTTGATTGAGAACTGCTGGTTTCTCATTACCGCCCTATGTCAACCAAGTGGGCGCAGTCAAAGTGAATTTCAATTGCAATTAGGTATTGCCTGGCAGGCAGCAAGCCAAACCGTCTGCCAAAAGAGCCAAATCAACGTGGGCAAACAACAAATGTGCATTTGAGGCGTTCTGGGCTCGACTACAAATTAAATTGATAAGTGCTGATAATTTATTGATTGCCACGATTAATCACCCACCGGGCCCAAATGAAATTCCAAGAAATTCGCTGCGATAATTTGAAGTTAGCCCGAGTGGTGAGTAAGATAGAGTCGAGCGGAATAAAGGCGAAGATGATATAAAACCCGTTTGAAATGGGCAAAAGGCGAGCGAGCGGTGCGGAGCGTAAAACTTGATAGAAATACTCATATAGACCGTCAGGTGAATCATCGGCCAACAACAATGCACCGCCCGCCTGTCACTCAGCTCGGTTCTGTGTGCCAATATTTGGGCTTGTTGGACGAGTGGGTGCGGCGGCAGCACCACCAGCACCACCACCACCAGCACCACCGCAACTTCGAGAGCGATTTAATAAAGTCTTAAGCCAGGCCAGCCAGCTATCGCAGCACAACAGCCGCAAGCCGAGTGACGCTGAAACAGGTTAACAGTGCCAGAATTGTGGTTTTATTAGTGCATTGTAAAGCAGGCACACAGAAAAAAAATAATTATAATAAAAATCAATTACTGATAAACAATTTGATTTGTTAAAAAAGGTTGATTGTGGCTTATTTGGGGTGTGTTAATATGTTATTATTTTTATTAATGGCAAATGGTTTGTTACAAAAACCTACTTGATACTGATAAAGAACTTGATTAATTTGATTTGTTAAAAAAGTTGTTTGTGGCATAATTGGGGTGTATTAATATGCTATTATTTTTATAAAGCCAAATGGTTGGTTACAAAAACCAAAGTGCCTCATTACTATTGTAACATATAACATATCTTACTATATTATAACATTGACTGAACATTTTTGAAACTTTTAGGAATTATAGATCTCTACGAGCTTTAAAAATACTGTTTTGTTATATATGAAAAAACCCGAAAATTGATATTCAAATTAAGTCCACAATTGTTATTACATACGCTCTAGATCCCATCTTATCTAGAGATTTAGGAACCCCAGTGAAACGATTACAATAGAATGTAGGAAATGATTTGCTTAAAACGATATTAGATATATTTTAGACTAGTTGTTAAATAGTTGTAAGTCTCTAGGGATGCATTACCCAATCTAAAATTGTTATTTAAATTACTACTTGAATCACCAACGTTTTCAGAAAAATTTTTCCGAAACTTTAAGACATTGTATATTATAATCGGAGCTACAAATACCACTTGAGTCTTACACAATAACAATTGTTTTTCTTTGTGCAGCCAGTAACCAACTGCAACCACTTGGCTGGTGGGTTGCAGCCACAGTCGCGTCACTTTAGCCCCCCTGAAAACCCAGACCCCTACGATTTTAAAGCAATCCATTGCCCTAGCTCCAAAACCAAAGTGCGCGCGTGTTTGTCTCTCTTTGGGCCGGACTTTGGGTCTTGTGTTTGTATTTTTGTATTTATTCTTTCGTGAGCTTCCCCCATATTTCTGGTTCAGTTCGGGGCAGCCGCAGCAGCAACATCGCAGCAGCAACAGCAACGGCAACAGCAACAGCACAGCAGCAACACAAACGAGCACCGCGGCAACAATATGCCTAAACGTTGGCCAAGTCGAGCTGACGACGCTGAATTAAACCGAAACCGGTATGACGTGATGCCTGCCTTTATTTTCTTTGCTCTTTATTTTGTTTTTTCTGTTGATTTTTTATTTTATTGTTGCTCTTCTCTGACTTTGCATATTTTCGCTGGGTTTGTTTTTGTAAACCCAAATTCAACACGTTCGTTTTTTAAGTGCCTGTATTTGTGTGAGTTTGCGTAGACAAACAGAAATTAGAAGAAAATAAAAATGAAATGAATATCATAAAATGTTTTTTTTTTGCTTGACACTTGAGCCGACTATACGACGCCCGTTTGTTGGGGTCTGAATATTTCGCTTTAGTTTTTTAAAGGAATTTTTTACCATTTGGTTTCGTTTTTTCAGGAATGGCCTATTTGGTCAGCTGAATTAAAGAAATTTCCAGTGTTTGAGTATTGAGTATATTGCTAAAGGTATGTTTATTTTCTGAATCAAGTGAACTTGTTTGAACTTTATCAGGAATTTTAACACTTTACAGCACAGTTGATGTTCATTTTTGAAATAATAAATCAAAATCTATAAATCTGTTTATATAAATATGAAAATATGTTAGAACTTTATGAATTTATAGTTTTCATGCTCTTGCGATTTTTTTTAAATATACAGAAAATTTATACGCCGGATGTAAAACTGATTTAAAATTTTTCTATTAAATAATACCTAACTACTTTTTAGGAAGATCAATTTAAATTTCTAGTTAAAGCAACTCCAACTGGATTATGTTTTCGTGTCCCATTAATTTAATTGCTATCAGTAAAATTAGGAAAAATATGTTCTGGGTGTGACTTCAAATGAACAACAAACTCATTGACCGTGTTTAGCATTGACCTATGCGACTAAAAGGTTATCAATCGCTACGAAAATAAACAGTTCACTTCACTCATAAAATCAAGTACGTCATTGCAAGTGTCCTACAAACAGTGTACAGCTAATAATTTAAATTAAACGAGCATTTTGTGAAAAGGCAGCCAGTTGGAAACCGAAATCTCTGTTCATGATCCCCTGACTAAGCTTAGTTCATTAATTAGTGTTTGTCATAATAAAGCTTGTTAGTCTTTTGAGAATGCAAAATAGATAGAAATTATTCACACATTTTGGTTGCTTAAAATTTCATAGAAAATTTTAGAAGCATTAATTAACCCGTCTGGGGCTTTAATAATTGCTTACTATTCAGCCCACAGTCGCTGCTCCATTTCCCCCAGGAAAGGAAATATTTTTCAAATTATGCACTTCAATTACAAGGGAAATACTTTCCGACCAGCTGTTCCAACCGAAAGGGCTGCAAATCTAGGCATCTGACGTAGGAAACGCCACTTTGGCCCCTTTCTATGGGCGAGGATAAAAGGTCGGAACACCCGAACACCCAAACTCATGCCCATCCTAACGCCCATCCTCATGACGAAGCAATCGAGAGATACACGAACGAATTCCGGCACGTCCTTAGGCAACAAAAACAAAAATTGTATTAGGTTATCCTTGCCACACTCACACACACACTCACACACACACAGGAACACACCCATTGTGGGCCGAAAAAGGGGCGGGCGGGCTGAAGTGGAAGGCAAATGGCCTTTCACGGTCGTTGCCGTCACTCACTCACTGTTGCTGTGGCCCTTGTTGTTGCTGCTGAACTGCTTTCAGCCACAGCAACAACCTCGGTGCACTGAGAGAAATTTATCATCTAAAGGGATAATAAATTCGGAGTACCACTCGGTACCAAAATATACCTATGCATATCTTTTAAATATTTACTATACCCACACAGAGAGAAATGTCCAAGAACATTGTTCTTGATTCGAGAACATTCGTTCTTAAAAACCGTGTAAGTACATTTTGGTATCAAAGTTCTCAATATTAGAACGAAATGGTGAGAAGAGAAATGTAAAATTGAGTTTATTTAACAACTTTTTGATAAGTATGTATACTCTACTGACTGGACTAATAGTTTATTTGTTGAGATATACTATGGAAAAACCGCCAATTCAACTTGATTTGAGCAAAATAAAAACATTTTCAATTTAAAAATGTCGTTTTATTTATAAGAACATTTTCAACTCATTTAGCATTTACGTTAGCATTTTCTCTGTGCAAGGAATAAATAAATTTTTAACTCTGATTCTATGTTTTATAAAAAATCTATAGAACCTTGGCACTTCTTATAATGTTTAAAAAACCTTTTTTAGAAAAATGGTACTTTGCCTTTGTCGTTTATCCTTGGGACTTTTAGACCAGTAATATACTACTGCATACTTATAGGCAGCTTATTAAAAGGTTTGAAACCTCTAGAGATTTTTATAGTACTTTCGCTTTTGAATGTCATAGGTTTATTAAATATAAATTTTAAATTGTATTGCACTTATATGTTATATTTCTTTTTCAGTGCAGCAACAGCTCACAGTGGCCACAGCCAACAAGGCTCGCTACCCGTGACACATCGGGTTGTTAAGGGGGCCAAGCTCACGTTTCCTTGTCACACCCCTCATTTTCCACCATTTCCATTTCCCCTTCATGCCCTCCCTTTCGCTCCTTGTAGCTCTATCTCTTTCACTGGTTGCCCAGTCATTTGTGTTAAACTTGTCGCTACCCAGTAGGGTTACCTTAAAATGGGTAATATAGTAAAGTTGGTAATATAACTAAACTTATGTTATATTATAATATAAAATATAATTATTTTATTATATATAACTATAAGGAACAAACATATTTTCCTAGATTTTTATAAAATGTTCTTTATGATAAGATTAGTGTACCATTAATAATATAAGTATAATATATAGTAATTTAGAATACAAATTGAAGAACTGTTTTATAAGTACCCCAAGAGTTTATTTTAATGTTCTATATAAAACAAAAATTATAGGAACCTACAAACCAACATTAATTTTCTAATTACTTAACTTCATTTAATAAAACAAGTTTATCATGACACCAGATTATGTTGATAAGGATTCATGCTTATAGGAATAATGGTAAATGGGTATAATGATTTTAAGCGATTGTGGGGTATCCCTTTGTCTCTTAATTTCTGGGATTTCCCCAGTGGTTGGTTGACTTGGTTTAATGTTCGCCTTGCTGTGGCAACTAACTGACGACCGCCTCGGCAACGTCATCATCCCCATTAGCCACCCACCACCCACCACCCCACACCCACCCCCATCATCATCATCATCGTTCAATGTTCGTTTTATTATGGTGAAGTGCTGCCTGCGTCGACGTCTCTGCCGGCAGCTGCCCCACAAAATATAAAAAAAAAATAAAAAAAGAAAAGAAAAAAGAAAAAAAAAAACAATGTGCGCCCGCAAAAGCAAATAAAACTTTATCATTTGGGGAAGCCCTGCGCTTTCATAGACTTGCCTTGAATGTGTGGGTGTGTGCATGTACACATACATATGTGTGTGTATTTGGGTGATGAAGAACTTTGGCCAACACACACACATGTATTTTTGCCTGGTTTTTCCTTTCCTTTTTTCCAGCTGCCAACTTTTCCCTTAATTTCTTGTTTTTATTTTTTCTGTTTGTTATTGCCCTCTGTATATATATATATACATGTACGTTTTTCGCAGGTCCTTTCGCTACAGGTATGGGGTTTTATTTTGGCCTGAACTCATAGGTAAAGTTGGGCCCTGGATTTCGCTTTACGTTTATTTATTTTCCTTTTATTTTCGTTTCGTTCCTTGTTTTCCACCGTGCTTTTTAGGGTCTTTTTGTGACCTTTTTAGTGGTCGGCGGGGGGTTCGGTGGGCGGTTGTGGGCATGACAGTAGAGAGAATTTTCTGGGCGTGGCTGCCCCCACAAGAGTTGCCTAAAAGGCGTCCCAGGAAAACGCTGGAGTGGAGTGTTTGTTTATGGCCATGATATGGCACAGAGAAAGGGGGTTAGCCAAATTGGTGGAATGGGTAAGTTGTGACTCAGGAAATTGAATTCGTTTAGGCAGTGTTGCGTGCCTGGGGGCCAGATTTTTGAAAAATTGATAGGTTTGAGAGAAGAGATTGTATGGGAAAAGTCTTAAAAAGGATTATAAATAATATCCTTGATGAAAAAGTGCAAATTCGAATCTTATGTATGTGTACTAAACCTTAAAAACAGGAATTATAATAACACCAACACACATCGAGACTTAAATCTCAACATTTAATCCCAAATTTAAGCCGTAATTGATCTCCCCTTCAAGCACCTAATCCCGAATCACTGACGGAATCAGAGCAATCAACAAATGGAAACGGGCTCTATTATGGCCACACCTAGACCTACATAGGCAGTTACCTAGCACTTAAGAACCCCCCGACACCACAAAAAGCCCATACCAACCCATTTTTCCAACCCCACAACATAATGCAAAGCAACCCCCATCTGAAAGGCAAAAACTACGCAAACTAAAAGGCTTTTCTTTTTCTTTTTCATTCGAAATGGAAATGGAATGCGAACGGGGGGCCAAAAGCAAAGTTGCCAAAGGGAAACAGAAACAAAGGTAGCGATGGAATGAAAATACTCTGAAATAAAAGTGCGGGGAAATGCCAGCCGCAGGGAGTGGGTGGGATTTCCTCAACGAACTTCGTATGCCACCAACTCTTCAATTCCCGAATCCCCCGTCATAAATTATCCGCACAATGGCCCAGAGCCACGGCAAAGGCAATGGGAAAACAGTGCCCAGAACCCAGGGCAAAGTCTATTTTAATTTTGACGTTGTTAGACGAAGGCGAAAAGAGATTACAGCGAAGTCACTGGCAACGCAATGGCAAAGGCAACGGCAACGGCAAAGTCAAAGACAAAGCCAAAGCCAGCTTAAGTGTTCCAGCCCAGCCCCCAGTCCCCAGCCCCCTAACCTCTAAGCTCGAACTCAAAACCCCCACCAAACCCCCCACCAAAACCCAAACCAAAACCCATAGCCATTGCCGTCCCCAAACCGAATCCAAAGCCATCGGCAGCTTGAACTCAAGGCGTAGCCAAGTGAGACTCCAGCTCTTTGAACATGTTGCGCCTGCTACAGTGGAAACTCTAGAAATACTTGGTTTTTATAAATTCCAATTAAGTTGTGGGTTTTCCCCCTCTTTAGAGAAATACTTTCTGAAAAAAACATATGTTTTTTCAACTTCCTAACAATATGGTTTTGGGAACCCAGAGCTATAGGTTAGTTTCAATTAACAAGTATTTTTAAATGCATACTAAAAATATTATTAATGTATAGTATAAGTATATATTCTTGATAAAAAAATTCTGTCCAAATAAAAACTTTCCTATAATTGTATCTTTTAATACGGTCTTGTTATATTATTGTGAAGAAAAGATAAATATCGTATTATATTTTCTTCACAATGTATTCATAAATATTTCTTATAAAGCTGTTTTGTAATTTTTAAAGTATCTCATCTGGCTTGAATTTATTCATTTGAGTCGATTTTGAATTTATTAAATTCGGAATCCATAACCATATTAAGTTTAACAATTATAATTGTTTAAAAATCACTCATTATCTTAAATTTTATCCTAACATCACAATAACAATCCTTATGTTTATACATAGTATTTCCATGAATGTCGTAAACAGAGTTCGTCATCTCTTTATAAAGTATCAAAACCCAGGAATGTGCACACTGTATCCGCCCAACGAGGAATACTTGGCATATATCAAAAGGCAGGCACAGCGCACTTGTATCTCATTTGGCAAAAGTATCTGAGGGTGGCGGGGTACTTGGGTGCACAACAAAGTATCTAGCTTTTTAATAGGTTCAAACTGTGGCATGAGTAACGCAGCAGAGAGCAACTTGACTAACAGGCCGCGTGACGTGACGCCAAGTATCTTTGGGATTGCGATTGTGGATGTCGGGTATCTGCATCTGTACCTGTGCCTCTGACTGGGTATCTTTGTATCTGTGAGCTGCCTGTTGAGCGGGTGAGCAGCGCCAAAAGTTCATGACGCTGGCTGAGCTTGATTTTCTGCCCATTTTACATGGGGCGATTCCGACTGGCTGGCAAACAAGCTGCCTTGTTTGCGTCTGTTTTTCTGTTTTCTGTTTTTCTGCTTTCTGTTTTCCCCGTTTTCTGTTTTCTTTTTTTTATCTGCTTTCTGTTTTTCCGTTTCTGGCTTTTGCCCATTTCGTTTGTGCTTGTGTTTTTGTTTTTTGTTGTTATTTTTGTTTTGTTTGCCGTTGCCCGAGAGTATGTATGTTTGTTTGTTTGCTCGCCTTTTGTGTGCGCTGGGGGATTACGTAAGGGAATCCCCAACATTTTGCAGCGCGCGCGCCAACGCAGCTGAAATGAAATGATAACGGGTGGTTGTGGGTGGTGGGCGGTGGGCGGTGGGGGGTTGTGGGTGGGGTGACAGGGCGTGGGCGCAATGCAATGAAAAGTGACTACTGACGCTGTTGTTTCATGCTTTATGCCTGCTCTCCCCCTCGCACTCACTCATGGCGCAAATAATAATGCAAAAAATGTATCTTATAGATACAGCCAAAGGTTCCAAGTGGGGGCGTGGCTGAATACTACTTCCTTAATTATATATTTTTTCCTTTGAGTCACGATAAAAAAAATCACTGCACTTGACGAGATTCTTTCATATTGAAGTGGCAGCAAAGGCTGGTAGACAGGGATATTAGTGCCTCGCCATATGGCAGCTATGAAACTCGACGTCCTTGAGCGGAGGCAAAGTTCTGGCAAGAAATGTGGTACTTTACTTAGATCTAATACGTATCTATAGACAGGTTTGGGTAATATTATATTTAAAATATATTTAAAATGTAAAATGAAAGAGGTCTTTAGTGACCTCATAGGTATTGTTTAAATATTTAAATGTCGAAATTTGATTTAAAGTTCAAGCGAATCGAAAAAAAATTTACATATATATAAAGGGAAAATAAAACCTAAAAAGATGTCAGCTGAAGTTAGTTCGCTTTTCCCAATTTTAGGTGGGGGGTTTTTAAAAGCTAGTTCAATTTTGATTTTCTGCCTTTTAATGAAGAGTAAATGTTTAAGAGACAGAATTTGAGATAACATTTTTTAAATAATTCTCAAAACTGAATCTGTAATGCTTGTTTATACGAAAATTCTACAGAACAGCTCACAATATTTCGAAAAATTCTTGTTATTTCGCTGACATACTTTTGAGCTATAGTTGGATTAAGACTTTTGGCCTTTATGTATATAGTAACTATTTAAAAGACATAATTTGAGTCAGGTTTTTTTTAAGTATCATAAAATGTAATCTGTTTGGCTCGATGTTTAGGGAAAGTTTACAGAACATCTTTCAATCTTTCACTAAAGTCAGAAATCCTTGGTATTTCGCTGGCATATTTTTGAGCTCAGGATTGATTAGGATTTTTTGGAATTTCAATAAATGGTAAATATTAAAAAGACCTAATTGGAGTCAAGTTTTCTTTTTAATAATCTTAAAACTGAACTTGGATTGTTACTTAGGGAAAGTTTACAGAACAGCTCAAAATCTTTCGGTAAAGCCAAGTTTTCTTTTCACCAATTTTAAAACTGAATCTTTTCGGCTAATTATTTACGGAAAGTTTACAGAACAGCTCACAATCTTTCGCTAAAGTCAGAAATCCTTGGTAATTCGCTGGCATATTTTCGAGCTCAAGTTTGATTTAAATTATTAACAAGGAATTCCACTTACTGCCTCGACCGCTGCCCTTGCGTCGCGCCATTTTCCCTTCCTATAAGTATGGTGTCCTGTTTTTTGCGCTTTTCCGAGTGTCCGTGGTTCCGAGTGCCCCTCGTCCTTTCACATGGGACAACTGCTGGAAATTAGGATCCTTGCGCTTGACTGATGTATATTTAATCAGTTGCCGCCCAGCTGGCACGCCCACTTGCGACACTGGTTTGTTTGTATGGCACAACGACAGCTTTGTCAGCATGTACGTGTGTGAGCGTCCTTGACGCACACAATGACAGACGTCCTTGTTTGTCCGAAAGTGTGTGCTAGTGTGTGTGTGGCCTGGATCCCGGTTCACTGGTATTTGCCAACTAGACAAATAGAGGAGCCATGGTGTCCAAGTTCCTGGTATTATCCTGATATGCCGTTTTAGCCTGTCGACCTGGTGGAGATTGCAACCCGCTGGCTGGCATCGCTGCTATCCTTGCGAAACCTTCGTATCCGTATCCTTGATCGCCGTAAATGTGCTATATAAATCCATATGGTGGGGTATTATCCTCTGTGTGTAAAATGCTACGAAATGTTCTTGATATGCCGTTTCGACCCGTTTTGTTGTGGTAGGTTTTGAATTTGATTTGTATTTTTTGTATTATTCTGCAGACCCTGCGTATACGCAATATTCGAAACTAATTCGCGCGCGCGGCAAATTCTTTCAGAAATTATGTGTATCTTCCTTATCAACTACATATATCTCACTTTAATTTATATATACTTATTCTTTCTTTCGAAATATGCATTTTATATATGGCTGTTGCGGAATCTATTAATAAAACGGTCGTGTATTCACCATGCGATTTGCGTTTCGATTCGATTCGATTCGATTTGATTTTGTTGCTGGCTTTTTTGCGCATTTACCGAGAATTGCGAGAAGCGCGCGAAAACGAGAGGCGTGCGTCGACGTCGGCGTTCACGGACAAACAGAGCCAGCGAGAATCCGTTAGGCCCCCACGACCCCAAGTGAGCTCTCTTGCGGCGCCGAAATGAGCTTGTAAGAGCGCGCGCACACTGGCTTTCAATTCGCCCTGCCTTCCGTTTTTGGTTGAACGTGCGCCTTTCAACCTTTCTGTTTACCTTTTTTCTTTGCTCACTCGAAGAGAGTCGAAGAGAAAGGGTACGGTTGCCTAAGAGAAACCACCTTATCAAAAGCACCCACCCACCCAGGTATGGTTGTGTGTGGCCAGAGCTTAAATGCCAATTGACAAGGCTCTAGATAAGGGTTAATACTTTGGCTTTATGAGACTTAAGAACCTATAAAGCAGACCCCCAATGTTTTTTTTATTATAATTCATTAGTTAATCCGCACTGCTGATAAATAAGATAAAAACTTGCAAAGGCCTAAAAGTATGCAACAGTTTTTGAAATCTTGTTTGAATAATAATTTGATAACGTGTAAAAAACAATAAACACACTAAAATTCGTTACTTATTAAGAGTGTTTATAAAGAGGGTTCTACTTTTCCTTTTGCAAATAAAAAAAAATTATTCATTTTTTACAAAACCATTTTCAATTAATTTGTTTAGATTTTTAGTGGAATTCAAATCATGTAACGTTATGCCATATATTAGTTATCAGCAAAGTAAGCCAGTATCTATGTATGTACAAACATAGTATTAAAAAATAACACGTTTATAATTCATATGAATGCACAATTCAAATTCATAGAAACGTAATAATACTGTTTAAAAATACATACTTATTTTATTGTTGTTTTGGACATGAAATGTAACAGAAAAGTATTGTAATGTATAATAAAAGTCTCTCTCTTATTATCATTTTCATAATAATATAGATTTAATTATTTAATTACAAGGTGGAAATAAAGCAGCATTCTTGTAATCTCCCAAAAATGCATTTTTCTTATTATTTGGTATGGAATTTATTTATTTGATTTTCCGATTTCCAGCCATTTTTTCACTATGTACATTTTTTAAAGTTGTAGTATCTTCTTTAATTTAATTCATATCTTTAATAGTTTCTGATTACTAGAAACATACATTTAAGTATAGTTTACTAAATTAAAATCTTTAATAATGTATGTTTACTTAAAGCCTAAATTGTAGTATTTTTTTAAAACAAAATCTTTAATAATGTTTGTTTATTTGGAACATGAGTAAAACGGAAGCCACCGAAGCCGAATAAATTGAGGTGTCCAAGACAATGAACTGTCATTATTGTTTCCGATTCATTGCAGGCTGACATTGTGGGCCCAGCCAAAATCTGTTCAAGGAGTAACGCCTCGTAACGCCTGGTGTCGAAGGGCTAAAATAATGCGGTGTCAAAGGAAATTAAATGCTGTGCGTAAATATATAAACCAAAAAAAGAAAACAATGGAAAACATTGAAGATGTCAAGTGGATGGGAAATCTGGATGACAGCTGTGAGAACTCTCAGCCGGAGTGACAAGTAAAAGGCGTGGCCTTGAGCCTCGTTTACCGAGCCTTCACCCAGCAGTACCACCCCACTCAATTTAATTCCATATAAGAAGATATATGCCTTGCTTCAACGACTTTCAATAAAGCACTTTCTGTTTTTCTTTTGAGAAAATTTCACAAATCATCGATATTTATTGGAGCCGCACACAAGCTCACTCTAATCGCATCACTCATCCTCGAACCCCGAGTTATACCCACTCCCACCCTAAATAGTATAATCCATCCTCAATGAAAATGAATATATATATTATCGCCAAACAGCTGGTTTTTGTTTACAATTTCCTATAGGAGCGCAGGCGCCGTTTGCCGGCTAGAAAGCTTTCCAGTTCCAGTGCGAAAGTACTTCGAAAACTGGAAGCTGGAAGGGAGGGGAAATTCGAAGAGCCGAACACTTTGGCGCCAAATCAACCTCGTCCAAAATTCAGTCGGCAAAATTCAGAGCGCGTGAAAGGATCAGAATGCGGATCAACTAAACCGGTTTTGTGAAAAACTAACAAACAAATTTTAAAACAAAAAAAAAATTTTCAAAAACTGAATTTAAAATATTTGTTTATCGAAACATACAAGTGTTTATTTACCAACTAAAATGTAAACAGACAAGTTCCAAACAATAAAAACTAACGAAGAAAATAAAACGAAAATGTGAGTGCGCCATAAAATGAATGTTCAATTATCACGAAATTTAAAAATCATTTGTATTAATTGGCTTGAAAAAGACAAAAAAAATAAAGCCAACATAACGACAGTTTTTTTTTGCTAATTGATAGCTCGCCAAATAATGAAAAATATTCTTTATGTCGACTTATGCAAGCCCATAAAAAATGACACTTTTTATTTGCTCATTGAAAAATCGAGAGAAAATGCAAACAAATATTTAAATTGGCAAAGTACATAAAAGAATACCTGATAATTGACAATTGTTTGATGTTTAATACCTTCGTTCTACGAATCAGTATTATTATTATTTGTTTTATCAATTTGTCGGCGTACTTAATTGTACACCACCCAATTATCAGATATGACCGTAATTGGTTTCTTTTAACATTTTGTTTCGACTTTTTTCTGGCCAGCGCACAAAGGGTTCAATTCAATGACAAATTGGTTTAATTTTGACCCTTCAAAATAAATATGAGACACAATTTCAGGGAGGTGGAGGTTGTAAAAAATAAAGAGTAATGGTGCTGTAATGGTGCTTGGAAAAAAAAGTAATAAAAAAGGAAAATAATAATCGGTCAGAAGGGAATACTTCAGATTACAACAAAGTTTTTAGGGCATACTCTGTTTTTTCTAAATATTTTTTACTATGTTCATATTACCTTCAGAAAAAGTGCAAAAGATCGAATGTAAGGCTTACACATTATTCAGTTCATATTGCTCAAAGTGAAATACAACTATAAGTCCACAAAGGAAATTAAGTAATAGCAAAGTCTGTGAATATTAAAGTTTGCTGTTAATTTGATAAAGTCTCTTTTGGTTTTTAAGTACAAATAATATTCCGAACCCTTTTTTGGAATTCACAGGGGTATAATTTAATTAGCTTTATTTTTGTCATCACTTCTGAATGGTAGAGGGAATAAAAAGTTATGGGTTGACGTGCCCAACAATTTGTTACTTAATGGAGGCAAACTATTTAAGGACACGGAGGCCCAAAAAGTCCCAACTGGTGCCGAACCACAAATACCGCCTTTGAATGCCTGCTGTTAAATGTTGTGTATTTAATTGATCATATGCATAATTTATGGAGTCTTGGGGGAGTGGATGCTCGATGCCTTCGCCGTTGTTAGGAACGTGTATACTTGACCACGCTTTGGGCCAAATGGGAATTCAAGCGAACACGAAATATCAATCTGCAGGCGGAAATCCAACCACAATGGGAAATTGATGCCTTACCCATCGCCAAACCATCCAAAAAGCTAAACCGCACTCGGCAGAGGATACATGGATCACAATTCGTGTGGCTGTTGCTTGCGGAATGCTTAAGTTGAATTTATTGCGAGTTTGTGGCGCCACCATTGTGGGCACATCAAAGTAACGCGCCCCGAACATAAAAGAATAAATTAAACGTAGATGAAAAAATTCTCAAAAAAAAAGAGACACACAGACAATTTGGAGATGGAAAGTGGGACTCTTTTTTTTAGCGCACACACAATGGCGTCAGCATCCCAATTCCATATCCTATATCCCAGGAACACCAGCATGAGGTGACATCGCCGCTGGAGGGTTTTTAATAAGTCGAGCCTTGCGGCACGCCATGTGGCATTTTAATATTGCATAAAATTCGAGGCTGGACAGGAAACTGCTTCTGCTGTCCATCTACGGACTTCATTATCTCGAATTACCAAGGGCATAGTCTAAATTAAATAATAATAATGCTTGCATGACGCTTGTACTTACAGAAAAAGCCCGCCCCAAAAGGAGCGTATTTTCGCCCAACAAATAAATCCCAATTTATGTGCCTTAAATTTGGTCATTAAGCCATCAGACAGCGAAGACAATTTATGAGGGCAGTAGCTAGGAGTTAATTAGCCATCCCAGAAGGACTTCAAGTTTTTGGCTAGGTTCAATGATTGGTTTCCATCATCGGGACAATGGCCATCGTAGGGATTTGTCTCATTAGGCGGCTTCCTGCTGTGTCATTTAACTTTACTCAACTGCTGGAGAACTGACAGCAGTGAGTAATCAGTTTTTGGCAGGGGAAATATTGGCATTCATAAATATTAGCAAATGGTTTGACATGTAATTACGTAGGTGGGCTTAATATAATCCCTTTATAATAGCGTTGAAACATAAAAAATCCAAATACATAAATGAAGTTCAACATTTTCTTTAATTAATACTTCTAGGAATTATTGTATATTCATAAATTTATACTTATATTTATGTAGAGAAAATTCGGAGGGATGGTTTTTATGGCTTAAATAAATTTCGGCTTAAACGGTTATAAAATCACTAGTTTGTGCTTCGGACCAGTTTAAAAAAAGGAGCAGGGAGTAATCCGTTTTAGGGTTGGGAATAATTGGCACTCACAATTATCAGGAAATGGCTTGACAGGTATTTACATAAGTAATCCTAGCTTTGTATAAACCCCTTATACTAGCATTGAAAAAGAAAACCATAAAGGAAATTCCAAATTCTCTTGAATTTATACTACTAAGAATTATTGTACATCCATGTAAATATTCAGTTTATATAGAGAAGAATCAGCGGGCTTTGTTTATCGGGAAATTTTGGCTTACACGGTTATAAAAACACTTTTTGCACTTCGGGCCAGTTACGTGTAATCAATTTATAAAGAATCGGTAGCAAAAATTTACATGAAATCATTTTGAGCAATCCAACGCTTTTTGCAACAAATTGAGTGTTATCCATTTGCATTTTTTCAAGTAATTTTCGGTTAAGGGTCGACATCAAAGTGAAAATATTTTCGATACGTTTTTAGGTTTTTAAATATTGACAGAGTAAGAAATACAAGCTAAAAGCTTCTGACTCAAACTGTAGAAGTAATATAATAAACCTTTATTGCGCATTTTCAAATAATACTGAATTGGAATAGAATCAGCTTCAAAGAACTAGATGGACGATTTTATTTATATTTCATTGCATCCAATGAACAAATCAAAACAAGGGTTTTACATTAAGGTTTCAGTAAGTGCTTTAACTTGTTTTTGGGTATCTCGCCTTCTATTTTGTATCTTAGCTTGTGTGTAATCAATCCTCTTGATGGTGCCTTTGAGTGGAACGAGGCGATTTTTCATGAATCACACACGGTTGTTTGAAAAGGATGTTATCAAATCAGCCACTATTTTAATTTTGGTTTTATGTCCGTCGAAATGAGTTTTAATGTAATTTCTCTTCCCAAATAATCAACTTTATGCTGCAGTGTCACTAATTGCTCCAATTTAAATCTGTTTTCCGTGTGAATTGTGAATGTTTTTCCGGTACCGGTTAAATAAATAACTTGTTTGCTCTTCTGAAAAACACTTAGCATCTTTTTCCATTCCCGCATTTTTGATACGACTGGATGCTTCTCAACAAGGCGCTGAGTGCAAAGTGTAAACAATAAACAATTTTCGAGGTTTTCGCAGATGTCTGTGTACATAAGAGCCCCCACCCACCCTACATGAACCAACCAGCCACCCATCGCCCACCGCCCACCAATCCAATACTCCCACTCGGCGTCCCCAAAAACAATACGAGCACATAGTAGTGTATCTCTCGAGATTTCGCCGTGGTTTCCTTTGGGCCTGTCCAACGCGTGGTGCTTTTCCTCGGTATTTTTCTCTCTATAGTCCACTGCTCTTTTCTGACTTTCTGCTTTTTTTCGGGGAATGCTTTAAGGTTGAAGGTTAATTTATGGTTATGTCGAAAGATTTGGCATTGTTGGACCCCACTTTGCTAGCCAATTTACCTGAGGCAAGAATAAATAAAAAACCATCCACGAAATTAATTTTTTTTCTAAAAGAGATTATTCGAACACTTAATACCTTCGGTTTAGCAAGCAAAAATGAAGAAATTTTTATATCTTGCGGTAAAAAAAGAACGGCTACTCTAATAACGAGGTATTTTTGTTATTCAGATTGGTCACACTGTTATTATATATATTTATCAATTATAATTATTAAAAGTGAACTGCTTTTTCTGGGAATTAATGTTTTTTTGAATCGAATTATGTGAAGAACATTATTAGGTCTGTTCAGCAATCAAAAATGTAGAAATTAGGAAACGGCAGATGATACTTGTAATCTTGCAACAAATAAAAGAACGGCTACACTAAAACCGTGATTTCTTCAAAAAATGGGTCACACTGTTATTACATAAATTTAAGTTTGTTGCATTTGAAAAGGTAGGGCATTTTTAAATTTTATCCGAGGGAAACCCCCTCTTTGACATAGGTAATTTGACTGCAACCATTTTGCTTAACAATTTCTTACCCTCCATTTGGATAATTGATTTCTTGTAATCGATATACCCCTCGACATACCGTTTGAATATTTAAACATAAAAGTGGTTTGCTTTAGCACCCAATTTCGGAGGAGCAATTTTATTTATTGTCCATTTTAGATGCTCACCTTTTGGCAAAGGGTCTCAGGTGGGGCAACGTTTGAACTTTATAACGCGTTTATTTGTTGTTCCTGCCGTTCTCACTCTATTCAATTGTTTTTGTTTTTTTACCGATGAAATTTCGCTGTTTTATTGGTGCGTGCTGGCATTCATTAGCATTGAACGTCTAGCCGTCTGAAGTTTGAATATAAATTGTCTAATGGGGCCAGCGGGCATCGATAATTGTATTTTATGTCGAGAGGATCTCTCATGCCAAACCGCCCCTCTCAAATGGCCATTTCTTTTTTAAGTGGGAGTAGTGAAAGTCAAGTATTTGGTTGCCCACAAAAAAGGACATTACCAAATGACCATTACTCAGCAAAAATATGTAATGATAAAGAAAAAAAAAACTGACTAAATTGACTACCATTTCTCCCTCGTCAATATTCCGGTTTTTCTCCACTGACTGAATTGACTTTTCGGCTTGGACCATCACTTTATACCACTTCGATTCGTTGGCAGAGCCCTCGAATTAGGGCCAATGCCATTTGTCGTTTCCCATTGCGTATACGCAGTGTGAGCGTTAAAAGTTTTCGAGACCCAAATCACATTGAATGCTTGTCATCGTGGGCATTACTCAAAACTTGGCCAAACAAAGAGGTTCACTTGGGTCAGACCATCCCAGACCAGCTACTTTTCCATAATTCCAATGCTGGGTTCATAGTTTGCATCACTTCATTTGAGCCAAGCATTTGCCGCCTCTTTTTACGACCCTGTAGCGCGATATGTTTCGTGGCATTAAAGACGACGTGACGGAAATTTGAAATTTTAAGCTGAAAGGATACAAACAAGGACAGCGAAGTGAAAATATTTGGGCAAGGGCTTAGGCTGGTAAAAGCCGACCTTGCACATTCCCTTAAATAAGAAGTCTTTCATTCGTAGTTGATAATAATTGTAATTTCCATATTTACCAAATGATTTAAGCGGAATGTTATTTTATGCTATAAGTGGTTTATACAATATAAGGATTTAATGCAATTTACGTAAAGCCACTTAGTATACATTTTGTATGGTATTTAAGCTTTAATTTGCAAAGATACATTTATTATGTAAGAGCCTTGTGCTTTTGGAATTTTTACGCTATTGTTTTCTTTTTAGAAAAGTTAAAAAAGTTTCTGCTTTTTGTGAAAAACTTTTCTTGATTCAACTAACTTTTGGATTGAAACAATGGCCGTTCAATTTCACCATTTGTTAAGCGTGTTCTGGCCAACAAGTCGTTTGTCTAGCCACCTAACGAACCTCAAACGGAGCCTGGTTGCCACGTTTCCAGGAAAGATGTGCTTTCGTCGGATGCCAGGATCCATTTTGTAGAGTCAGTTTGATTTATGTGAGTGTGTAGAGTGCACGTTTCTCTTGGTCCAGGCACCCACTAGACTTTCCACGACTCCTGTTCTAATTGAAAGGAACCATTTTGTAGGATTCAGGGGGAGTTTACAATGAAGATAAATGGCCAGAGTTCATGCACAAATTTGCAAAATTCAAACCGACAATGTAAAGCGTTGGGAAGTGCTTGTTGCGCTTTGTGGCACGGAAAGATTTACAATTATAGGAAAGTGCCAGCAACACACTGAAGTTGTTGTATGAAAGAAATTCCTCTTTTAATAGAAACATTTTTCTACATTGGAAAATATTTTCTTCTATTAAGGAAACCTTTGCTAATGCAAAAATGATTGGCCTAAAAAGTTTGCAATTTGTGTAGCTCTTAAAAGTTCATAATTGTGCAGAAATATTATGCTGAACTACTTAATGCTAGAATATACATGTATTGTATATTTACTACACTCCCACCTAATAAAAAGTGTACATAACATTTTTATTTGGAACGTATGTCCAAGATTTGTTCCAACAATTTCGTTTCAGAGGTGAAACGGTTTCAGCCACAGAAAAGCCGCCTGTCGTAATGCCTATTGTTTTTCAATCATCCGTACTTAAGGATTTGCATCTTTTATTCAGCGGTAAAGTATGGAAAAGCTTAGGGAAATGGAAGTAGGACAGGTTGGACAGGATAGATTGATATAAAATGTAAATAGATGGGCATCTACCTTATTGTGTGTTTTCATGACCTCGATTTCAAAACGATTCCATAATGGCGGCGATGCTGAAAGCCAAGTTAATCCTTGTTTTGTTTTTATAGGCAAAGGTGAGAACAATTTGGTCAGCAGTTCGCATAAGTGCTGACCAAAAGTTTATTTTGGTCAGATGTTAGCCCAACCCTTAACTATGTGGCTGTTTGTTTTGTTATTTGCTGCCCTAGGAGCTTTTATCTTTAATTACTCTATGAGGGGGTGGTCCATTTCGCATGGTTTTCATGTTCATATCCCTATGTAACGCCCCAAAAACCCATTGACAGCTAGTTGTTTGCATCGAGATAAGTAAATATGATATTTGTTAAATTCATGACGACTCTCTACGGCTTTGTTCGACCTTTAATGGAAGGTTGTGTTGCTCCTGCGAACCGGTTTTGAACGTGAGTTTACAGAGCTTTCAGATGGCTAAAAACGTGCAGGATTAAATATTGAATTCCATTTCTATAGCTAGAGAGTTTATATTCGTTATTTCTGGCACGCGTATAGCTTGCCTTTTTGATATCGGTTAACTACACTTTAACTATATTCAAACATTGCATCGATTTAATCTTTAAAAGCTGCTTACGTCGGTAAAAAAAGCTATAAAAAGGTTCGCTGTTGATCCGGGACAAATAATAATTAAAAGTACTTAAATATGCAACCAGATTCCACATGATATTCTTAGAACTGCGTAAAAACCAACATTACACAACAAAAATGGCATCGCTTGTTATTATAACAAGAAAAATCTGACTATTTTTACTTGGTTTACTAATAATTATATTTAAAAAAATATACAAATGTGATGTGTTTTTGCTTTTATTGTAATGTAATGGGCTTCGGAAATCAAATATTACTAATTATAAATATTATTTTTCATTAGTTTAACCAATGATTTCTTTGTGTGTGCTATCATAGAGTTGAAATAAAAGAAAACTGACGCTGACTGTTGCTAGGAGAAGCCTCATTACTAATGAAACATTTGAAGACTTGCAAGCTTAATTGAAATCCATTAGTTTGATGAACTGAACTGCAAAAAGATGTCCTTTGCAAACTGCAAATAATTGCTAGCATTTGTAGGTGTTTTTATTTATAGCCCAAGTCGGCAGAAAGTCGAGGTCAAAGAATGAAGAACTTATTAACTTCTACCTTGGTCTGATTTTGCCTTCCGACGAAGTGTTGTCTTGAACTTTGGCCAAAGTCATTGTAAGTTAACATAAATTTTATCTTGAACAATTAATTAGGGAAATTCAAGAGCTCTGCCAAAATGGACCATAATGTGTTTCGTGTAAAAGTTGCCACTCGTCGATTTATTATTCCTCTGAACTCAAATCGACAAACTTTTGCTCCAGCACGTGCCACGAGATGGTTTAAATGGTGCTGTTATTTTTTTCAAAAAATACAAATTTTCTCGTCAGTTTGGATTTGGCTCTCATCGCGTGTGGTAGAAAATTCAGCCCTGTCCGAAACGGCGAAAACATAAATGTATATACAAAACAAATAAGTTCTCATTCATACCCACTTATATCTATTGGCGATCTGGCTGGATGATTTTTAAGTGATTGAAATACTGCCCCCGCGCTTTGACAGCCCAAGGGAAATGGGATGCAAAATAAATAAATATGCCTTTTGGCATATCAAGTGATTGCTTGTACAAGTGTTAAATAAAAGCAGAAATTGAGAAATATATTTCAGTTTTATTTCTGCCCCAATGGCTGAATGGGATAGCTATTAGAAATTCCGTTGCCCCCTTACGCTCAACTTAATTCGTAGCGAAAATTTCAACATTTTCCTAGAGCAATTGTAAACAAATTTATAAATATGTTCATCCAATTTAGTTTATTGACGTTTTGCTTGAATTTCGAAGCACACAATCATATAGAGTGGAATTTCTGGCACGATCTAAATTTTTGCCTAGCTGAATTTTAATTTTAACAATTTCCATACGAATTGCATACGATTTTGGTAAGTTTAATTGGGCATTTTCCGATGAGCAAATTTTAATAACCTCTCAACATATGTAAAAAATTTTAATTGGTATTTCAAAAATATCAAAAATGTTGACGGCGTCAGGAATGTGAGCTATGTCTATTGCACGCGGAGTAACTCTTGAAATAAATATTCTCATAAATAAAGAAGTGTGGATATAATGGCTTAAAATATAAAATAAAAGGGGAATTTAAAGTACTGAACAAGCCACAATTGAAAACATAATATTCCAAGCCCACTTGTGTGTTCATCAGAATATTTTGCACTCACAAAGTATTTTGTATAAGGATCAGAGAAAACTCATGAAAAATCCGTTGGTTTTTGGGTTTTTTCTTTTTACCTCGACTAAATTGAAAAGTTGTGTATTCACCTAGTCTTCTTAAGCCCACCACATAGGTGGGATATACCGAAAGAAAGTGGTTAGTGATACTAAGGCCACTGGCTGAAATGTGGCTGAACATGTTGGCTTTGCAAAAGACTTGCTTCTATTATTTTTTTTAGAGACCCGGCGTTTCAGATTCTAAAGGTGACTTGGCGAAATCCCCATTAAGCCACAGAAAAGCGCACGAAGTGAACACTTGAACATAATGAAATGAAACAAAATTAACATCGCAAAGCGTTAAGTGCCGTCGAACTTCGTGATGATGATATAGGGGTGGTGATGGTGGGTTGCAAACAGAAATGTTGCCAACTTTTACGGTGCCAAGGACCTCGGGATGCCTTTGCATCGTTTGCATAATTTTCCACAGAGAACTGACAAAGTGGGTTATGCGTTTTGTTGATTTTCCCGGGATGCGTCCTGGGTTGGGGATAGCAAGAAAAGCCTGGCCCGAAGGCAAAGCGCAGCTGCTCTTGATATTTGACTGGCTTCTTGGCAACCTGATTATTAAACCAATTTAATCAACTAACTGTTATGATGTACCCCTGCCTGTGCCAGCAACTTGGCAGACAAAATGTAAACACAAAGGTCGTTATCTTTTCTGATTTAATTATGCCTAATTAGCCTATGCAGGGGTAATCGTCTTTGCTTTTAATAATTTTCAAAAGACAATGCTGCATTGACGATTAAGTCCAGCTGTCCCTTAAAGAGTAATTTCTTATTGGCACGCCGCATTGGCTAAATCCAAAGTAATTCAAGTTTATTTTTTACCCCATTCAGGGTATTATTTTGCACAAATTGAGGCGCAATAAGAGACGAGGGCTGGATGAGTAAGCGAAATCCTCGCCATATTTCAAGGATGAGGGCTTCAACCATCGCCTAGCACGCAATTGTTAATCCATCGAGTTGGCCTTTCTTTAGAACCTTGTTATTTATGACGTTTCCTTGAAAGCACCTTTAATTTGATCATGACTTCCCATTATCCAAGCTGTTTTTGATGGATTACATGCAAAGTAATCGGTTATGCCATCGAACAGATTGTAGTTCGAAAATAAAAAATATAGGTTACACAAACAACAAAAAGTGTCGATTTATTCAGACTTTGGAAAACAGCAAGAAATAGAGCTCTACCAAAGTTTCGACAAATTTTTCGAACATGAAACTTTTTAACGCAGGATATTGTAAAAATTACTAATCGCATCATTACTGAATATTCGTAAAAAGTGTGTAAGTATTTTTTATTCAAACTTACTATAGAAAGTGCTTTAAAAATAAAAAATCAATCTATGTTCTTAACAAGGAAATTTTTTGAAAATCTAGTTGCCGACGGCATTATGTAAATATAGATTTGCCCACCAAACAGTTTTTCCGAGATTATCCCATAAAGATAACACAACACTAAATGAATAAACTTGAAATTATTTTTTTAGGACAGTGAATGTAATTCGATTTGATATAACATAAAAAAATGCGCAATAAAGTCGCTCCATAAACTTAAATCAATAAACTTTAATTAGCAAATGCATAGAAATTGAAAGCACACATAAAAGGATTCAACCCACTACTAAATTTATCGAATAGATGGGATGAGAAATGTTCGCGCGAAATTTTACCACAAAGATGCTTAGGTTGGCCATAAGTAAAAGGCGATTGCGGGAAAGGCCAAGGAGCTTATGTAATCAAACATAAATCTGAATTCAGCGGAACCATAACTTGGCTGTCATTTGCCAGAAACAAAAAGCGTCAAGTCCCGAGGGTCGACCCAGTTATGGGCGTATCTGATTTATCTGATTTATTTTTCACCGAGCGAGCGAACTGCGTTCGCCAGCGAGTGGGTTGTATAACAAATGCTTTTGGTTTCAATGGTTAACTACACAGATTTCTGAAAATATCGGGTCTCGGGTTGCGCAAGTAACCCTAGCCGCTTTTGAATGACCTGCAAAGCTATTTCCCCGATTGCCGTCAAATAGATTATGCAAAGTACACTGAATGGACGCTCCTTGTGGACATTTTCCGTTAAATCGAATGGACACTCCCTTACGCATTTTACCAGATATATGCACCCAGTAAATTCATATATATATACCTTTATGATTAATTGGTGTCCAGCTTGGACGAACACGCTCTTTGACAGGTGTCGCCAGGATGTCGGATCCCGCTGTTTTAGCGAACCGCCATAAAAATAAAAGGGGAGCTGCTCTGATTTATGGACTATTTCGTGGTGTCCTTTTGGCAGAGATAAAAAAAAACAAAAAAAAAAGAAATAGAAAAGGAACAAATTCAATAATAAATCCCCTTTATCGTTGGCAGTATCTGTGTGTTTTCCTGATGCTTTATAAGGTCTCGAAATTGCAGCTACAAATTTAATTTTTGCTCATGTTTAATGTTCTGATGCCTAAAGCTGTTTCTGTGAGAGAAACAAATTATGCAAAAGCTTGTAATATTTATTCTTTTGCCCTCTACCTTCATTTCAACAGCAAGTCATGCACGATGAAAATGAATTCAAACTGACACTCAGAAATGTGCCTGTCAGAAGTAATAAAAGAAATTTCATATGCATGGATATATTAACAAATTAAAAAAAATATTAGTGTACGTTGGCAGCAGAGAAAGTACAATTTGAAATATGATAGGCACTCTACACAGAAAATTTGCAACTTGCTACTTACTGGAAAGTAATTAAAAATATGTTTAGTATTTATGCAGAAAAGATAAAGTTTTTTGCACTTTAATGAAAGTTGACATTTTTGCAAGCCTTTAAACTTTGCTCAAAGTAATTTAATATTCCCAAACACATGAATAATAAATTACTGTGAGCAAACCAATTTGTAAATATAACAAGGAGGACCTTACAAGTAAAGATGGCGGCAAGTCATACAACTTTGTTGAACTGTACCGATATACGTATGGAATTCAATAAAAATTCACTTACAGTTCCTTGACCCAGGCGACAGTTGTCGGTCGTTGGATTTCCAACTGAGTTGAGAGGACCTTTGGATTATGCTAATAATATCGGTTTCACATTTTCAGATGGGTTCAGCTCGGTTCTGCTTTGATTCAGCTTTGTTCCAGCTTTGTTTCCATCTCTGGACATGTTCTCCTTGGTGTAATTGCAATGATTGTTATTTGATTTTCCCTTTATAAGCCGGTCCTTTACGGTCGTTGAGCTATGGAACAAAGGACCTAATGTCGAGCAGGCCTCTGTTTCGTTTATGGCTATAAGTTACTGGGCTCCGTGAGCCATCAATTTTGATGGGTAAGCCCACGCAGGCACATTTTCCATGAGCTGAGCCTCAAATGCCGGAAAAAGTGCCACCCATCATTGAGGTTAACGTTGCGTGTCCACGGCTAAAGCATCTTCGTACATCTCTCCCTTTTGGGGATCATTAAACCCATCAATATACTCGTACGCACATCCCTGGCAATCTGCTTACCTCAAGAGTTTTTGCGACAACTTTTCCATTATCCAAGGCGAACCAAGAGTTTGGGTAAATATGGCTTACCCGATACTCGTAAACCGTATTACCTGCTAATCTCCAAAAAGCATTTACCCGCACATTGGATATTGTATTATGCGGATATAAAAGGGTTGATCAGGCTGCGTTTGATGATGCGTAAGGATTTTGTTTCGCTCCATTTTTTTAGCATACATTTTGGGGCTATTGTTGGCATTTGTTTAACACATCAGTTAATCCATGCATATTTATGTCTATTATTATTCCTAAAATATAGATTTTCATTTTTTGATTTGGTGTGAATTTGTGTAAAATGCATTATGACATTATGCATTATGATATTTATGCTCAGGGCCATGCATTTATGTGAACAAAAGGTTTTTGTGCGAAGCAGAATATTGTCCAAACCAATTAATTTCACTTTATTGTTTAAATTTGTTTCCGTGCTAACAATAAAGCTAATGTGTCTGTGTGTACCATAAACCAACAAACCTGTTGGAAAAGCAAACGAAGTCATTGACTGATGACTGGTGGGGTAACTGTCTGATGGTAATTGATATGCCACCATATGGCGGGAATTTGAATAAAAGCACGTGCCCTCCATACTCAGATGTGTAGGGGGTGTATTGGTATCTGTTAAAAATGAGGGTGCGCTAATGTATTACAATTATTTTTGGTAGGGATTTGCGGTTGATATTATTAAGCCATTGCCATGAAAATTTAATGTTTACCCTTGGACATAAATTTATACATCAACTAATATCAGATTTTAGTTTAAAAATTAAGTAGTTAACCACCGTTGTATTAGTCCTAATGTATTACACTTATTTTTGGTGCGGATTTGCGGTTGATTTTATCAAGCCATTACTATGAATATTTTCTGGTTACACTTGGATATTAACGTATATATCAACTAATATCAGGTTTTAATTAAAATACTAAGTAGTCACCTACGGTTGAAACAATCAAGTGATTATTTCCTTGAAACCCCTTGGTAAACTAATTTGTAATGGGTATTTTATAGTCGAACTATACCCCATGAATTGGGTTTCACTTACTTTTATTAACTTGATAAGATTTATTAATTTATATATCAACTAATTTCGGATTTTAAATCAGAAACTAAGTAGTTAGCCTTCGTTGTAACAGTCCTAATGTATTTTAAATATTTTTGGTAGGGACTTGCTGTTGATTTAATCAAGCCATTATTTTGATTTCATAGTTATTCCAGGATATTAATTTATATTTCCAATACCGCCAGATTTTTATATAAAAACTAAATAGGTAGCCATCGTTGTAACAGCCCAGTGAGTATTTGATATCTTTTATATCCTTAAAATCCCCTAGTAAGACTATTTATAATGGGTATTTAATAGTCGAACTAAATCCCTGTGGCCTTCACTTACTTTTATTGACTTGTTGCCTGAAATGGATATTTATCAGATTTCTAAAAATGTTATTTGTTTGTTTTTCTCCCATTTTTTTTTAGCAGGTTCTTGTGGCGCCATTTATTTGCATAATTAAAGACGTTCGGTTAGATGGTGGGCGAGATTAGGAGTCGTTCAGATGATGGCAGGTAAGTCACGGTCTATTTATATGGTTCTACACTGGGAATCGGGCAAAGGGGGCCTAATTTGCAATGCAAATCGAACCGAATCGATGTAGTTTGAAAGCGGTTAACAAATTTATGCGACTGGCGCATGCGAGAAATCTTTCTCTGTCTCCCAATTGATTGGGTTTGGCTTCGTTGAGTTTGTCGCCCAGTTTTCTGCATTCCACTGGGAATTCCTGATCGAGATAAACTTTGTTTTGGCAGCTCAACAGCTGGCCAAGATGCTGGCTCTAAGTCAGTCGTAAAAGCGCTCGTAAAAGCCCATTGCCATAAAGAACCAAGGCGACCACGCAAACAAATTAATTGCTGGGGTCTGCCAATAAAATAGACCAAGCGGAACTAGTAACTATGAACCAATTAAGGAATAATTAGTGCTGCGGTAAACGGGGAATGGATAAGACAAGGGACAAACGGGGATCCACATATGTGTAATTAAAAAAGTTTTTCCAAACCAGGAGCATTCCAAACAACTTTGTCTGGTTTTGATTTTAGCAAACGCTTTAGCATCCATTTATTTATGTACGATTTTCAGTGAAATTTTGTTGAGTAAACCCGTAATTGGATTAAGCTTAAAGATAAATATGATTTTATGGAAAAATTATAACCGAACCAGTTTCACTGAAAATCAGATGTAAAAAAAGGAGTTCGCATATATCCCGACATCTACGCCCAAAAAAAGGCCTAATTAAAATTAAATTTTAAATCAAGTTTAAATATCACAAAGTCTAGAATTTGGATTTGCAGTATTATTTTCAAACCAACCAATTTCAATTAAATACTATGGCAAGTATAAATTAAATACTTATCTTATCGACGGCAAATCCATAATCAATATTGTAACAATAGTTGCTTTTCTATGATTTTTTTTTCGGTGTAGCTAAAACACAAATTGGTTTTCATATGTCGAAAGTAAGTGGCTTGGTTTTGTAAATGACAAATTCCTAAGCCTCTGAAACCTTTAATAACTTGCTCTCTGCATTTCGACTTTTTGTGTATAACAAATTATTATGCTTATAAATTACTATTAGTATCTTTGGTAAGCGTTAGATGTGGTCAATATAAATACAAATGTAAACGAATTTGTATTCATGTTTTTAGATGTAAATTTAGTTCATTATAAGTTTCAATCTTTGTTCAAAGACACTCTATTAATAAGTATGTTTACCCAACGAAGCAAGGCAAACTTTACATTTTGCACGTTTTAATTGCTAAATAATAATACGATTAAAAAGTCACATGTTAAAAATTAAAATCAAAATATGATTTATATTTGCAAAAAAAAAATAAAATCAACATGCATACTGCGGTGAGAGCAACTTTTAATACTCATTTAAATTATTACCACCGCTTTGTGGCTTCATTAATTGCAAGCGATGATTGCATTTTTTGTAGGACTTCTAGCTAAGTGCGTTTTTGTGTTTTGGCGTAAAGTTAATGAAATTAGTTTTGTAAAAAAGGCAAATTTATTAGGAAAACACTCAATTTAAAGGTAAATTAGGTGTTATTACTATTAATAATAATAATGTCATTAACGGCCAGCTTTTAATTAATTATGTGGAAAGTCCGTCGGCAATACTGACTTTTAATTTAATAAATTGGTAGGTATTAGCGTAATAGCCGCCCAATTTGTTGGACTTTATTAAAGTATCTGTTAGGGATCGGACTTCAAATTTCCGGCATGACAAAATATTCAGTCCCTTGCTGTCACATGTGTGGGCCATAAAAATGAGTACGGAAGCACATGGGATAAGCACGGTCCATATCCATATCCATCCATATGAACACGCTTTTACGACCGGGTCGGCAGTTTATTTCACTTGGATGGCTATGGAGTGTTTTTTTCGCGAGGACAATTTGCATTTCCCCCGGTGCACTTATCTAAAATGCATTTATGACGGGGGCTACGCAAATATGTAATATCGGCGGAGCTTTAACTTTGGCATTGGCATTGGCATTGACTTTAAGCCCCCGGATCAATGCCGGTGCCTATCGCCAGATAACAATATTGCATCTCTCAAGTGCTCAAGAACAGTCGCTTTTTTGCATAGAGGGCTAGAGAGCTATGCAAACACTCGAGCATCTTGTGCATCAAAATGAGATTCCGCCGGGGATAATAACTTTGGCGTATGACTTGCTGTAATCCACTTATCATCAAATTGTCCTTGGAGCAAATTGCTGGGAAAAGGCGAATGACCAGAAAACTTCTGCAGCGCGATAAGTCACTGGGCTAAGAAAACTTTACTCGAGCTAAGTTGAACAACTTTAGTTGAGCTCTACATCTGCCACCAAAATGTGGCAAACTTTTCTGCACTTCCTTTTCCGTCCACAAAAACTCATCACAGCAAATAACAACTTGGCTTGCGCTTTACGAAATGAATATTAAGACACAGCATTTAAATAAAGTTGGTGTATTTTGCAAATATTTGCTATGTGCTTTGGTTACCACAATGGATTTTTTCTTTATTCAATTGTTTTACAAATGCCGGAAGGCAAAGTAAAATCTGTTTGAAATATAAACTCAACAAATGTGGATCTGAATTTTTTTGAATTGCATAGATACACTCGTTTTTCTGTTTGTAATTCTGTTTTTTTTATTTAGCGAAGAGTGGGGTAAGAACAGTAGGAAATGCCTCTTGGCTATAACTTTTTCATGATCATCAATTTAAAGTAAATTGCAGACCCCTCGATAAATTTTGCAAGTTGTTAAAGTACATTTTTAACTACCCGTTCCCCAGAAGCTGTTTAAAAATAGTTAGCAACTTACTTGCGCTGTAAATTATAAACAACTTTTGATTGGATTCTTTAGACATTAATCTTTTGATCTAAACTTGAGTAAATTTAAGGGGGTTTTATTTAAAACTTTCTTCATAATACAAAAGTGCGGCTATAGCTCGGCTGTTCTTCCTCAATTTTTTTATGCTATTATTATTAAAATTTGAGCGGTGTCAACATTTTTATCGTTCGTCTTTAACAGACTCATCGAGCTCAACATTTCGACACCGACCACTATGTGGCCGAAACAAACCCACAAAAGTCATGAAAAGTACTTACATACTCCACAAAACATTCATTATCAAATATTCACGATACCTTCAACTTTCCTTACCCCTTAGATAGCTTTTGAAGTTTTTGGGAAATAACCCATGAAATAAATATTAAATATCAGAATGAAAATATTTTATCAAATTTGACATTGACAGAAAAGAACTCATAACTTCTTCAAAATTAAATTAAATTTGTAGTGGTGCCCCCTGAAGTTCAAAAATGTCTACATTTAAAACAGCTCGCCGTTTTGCCTGTAGGACCACCAACTGTTTTTTTGTTTCAATAGCTAGCTCTATAAATTTTAGTAATTCAACATAAACAATGTGAATTTTATTACTAGTTTATCAAGAAATTTCGCACCTATATATAAAAATCTAACCAAAGAAATTCCTTATTCCTAAATTTAGCAGGCGTTCGAATGTTAATTAAAATAACTATATACTCGTTTCTCCCACATTTATTCCACAAATGTCTTTGGCACTTTTGATAAATGCCAGGTGGCAGAACTGCAATTAGATAGAAATTCACTAAACAATGTTTTATATTTCAACATCGAAATGGTCACCCCAGGCTGCAATTATTCCCTCGCCTGCCCTGAATGACATTTTAGTTATGGCTATCAAATTGTGAGCTTGAAATACATTTTCGATTTAAATGTAAACCGAATAAAGACAGCTTGTCAGTATGTCAAATGTCAGGGGGAATTCAAAGATCTTGGTTTACGTTTAACTTATAATTTGTGTAGAATTTATTTAAGCATTTTGGTTGAGGTGTAGTCAGGTGCAATGGTAGAGCTTTAGAAGTGGGCCACGAAGGTGTTGGGGTCAATCACTCTGGCCACCTCCCAGGGGTGGACAACCGAGGGTCCCGGAATGCGGTTGTAGGCATCTGAAAGAGCAAGAATGGCAATGGAAACGTAAGGAGGTCAATCTCGGTGACAGTGCCTCAGAACTATTTCCCCAACTCACCGATTATCTTTTGGATGGCCGTCTGGGCATCCAGTAGCCGAGTGGGCGGGGCGGGGGCGGCGCTGACAAGGATCAGGCAAATGGCGATGAAGGCAAGAGATGCGGCAAGGATTTTCGACATTCTGGTGCTTTGGCTTGGTATTCTGGAGGTTGGTTTGGAGTCTAATTGAATCCGATGCGACCCCAGCTATTTATACTCGAACTGAAACCGGGATGAATGAGAGGCCACTATCGCGATAAAAAGAGAAAAAACTTGTGGGTTGAGCAGCTCGTTCTAAAGCAGCTGTTTAGAAATTGGATTTCTTGTTTTGATTTCGCTGGCGACAAATTTCTATAGCGATATATAATCCGGGGAATGTCCGCACTCGAAGAGGGAAACAAGTTTCGCTAAAGAACAAACGATTCGAGGCGGGAATTTCGAACACCTTGAAGGAAAGCATAACAATGCAGAATAATTTCTTAACACAGTTCATGCAAATATATAATCTTTTTGAATATTAATAGTTTGACTAAAGGTTGCATTTTTTATGAACCTTTTTAGAACTTGGGCACTAGAGTTTTATTAGACCAGATTACTAATTAAGTCATTTGTCTTCGGTTTTTTAGAAATTACTCTTGTTTTTATTGGTTTATCAACCGAATATTTTGTTCAATTTAAAATATATACATTATATTTTAATCTTAAATTCTTTTCCCAAAAACATGTTCCGCTTTCTATCCCAAAAGTGGGTATCTAAAGTTCTACACCAATAAACCCACATAACATCAAATAAAATCGTGTGTTCTTCTTGAATATATTTGCCATAACACAAAAGTTTTGCATATGACAGTTCATTGTACGAATGTGGCTACAAAATCTCTGTTTATGTTTTGGTCCAAGATCTGTTTGTGTTATTTGTTGTTTTGCAGACGGCTTGGGCATTTCCAACTACCCTAAAAAATACGTCGGCCAGATAAAAGAGGCAAATAAGAGAATCATTTGGTTATTTGTCGCCATTTGCTATCGGTTTTTTTTTGGTGATGCTGATTTATAAACAAACCGGTTGCTTAATTTGCCGCTCGGACGGAAACCAAAAGAAAGTAAAATTTTTAGGTTTTTGTTCGTTTCATAAATTATTTCATCTCTGGGAATTCCTTCTTAGCATTGGCGGCAAATTAACAAAACAAAAAAATCGGCTGCAAAATGTATTCGACATTCTTTGGCACCGTCTGGCGATGTCTATGGAAATTGATTGGAATTTGAAGTCAAGTGAAAAGAGGAGAATGTCATTGTGGGTTGTACTTGGTAATCAGTTTAAGACGTGTATTGCAAAAAACGTCGTGTAATGCTAATGGAAACACGTGCCCCATTGAAAAGATTGTTAAAAGAGCGTATACGTTCTGATAAATGCGTGTCTGCCCGAAGGATAGAGGATCCCGGATGGAAATGAAGGGCTCCGGCTGACACATGCCAATTGTTCACGGAAATATCGAGGTACTTTCTGGCGGTTGGGTGGCTAATGAGGCACCCGTAAAGCCTCTTATCTCCGCATTTATTGGCCTGTCCGACCCGCAAATAATTTTGATCTATGGCGTCGAACCATTGCGACTGCGAGTTCGAGTTCATATTAATAATAATAACACTGAGCCCGCTACTTAGGTCTATTCATAATATTTTGTATTTGTGCCTTTTTTTATCTACACTTCTAGTCGTACAATTTGGGTCGTGCGCAAATCATACTCCCATACGGCACCCTCTATTCATGATTATATATTAGCTTTGTGTATTTAAACCCCGAGAAAAGCCAAAGAAAAGAAAACATAGGGCGGGGAAATGGCAAAAAAAGAGCTAAGCGTAAACAAGTTACCCCAGGGCTTTTTAAATTATATGCTGATAAATTAGCGTTTTCCCGCATCGGCTTCCTCCTCCCATGGGATATTACGATGCTCAAGAATGATATGTGTGTACACACGCGCTTTCATATTCTCACAATGTTTTGTTTGATGAAGGCAACACAGCGTATGCGTAATATGCGAAAGGATTATGTCTATATGACGACACTGAAATGTACACCATCTTCATAATTTGATGAATGTTTTGTAAATTACGATAACCATTAGCACACAATGTGAGCTACGACATCGGCAAAAGTAAAACAGAAAGATAAATGATTATGCGAACTTAATTAGAAGATTCAGCTCTGCGTAATTAATTCAGCATATCGTCTCTTCTTTTTCCAAGAGGTTGGATCTGTCAGGAAAATGTGTTTTATTTAATTGGGTACAAGTACATCTCCAGTTGATATTGATTAATGAACTGGCTTGTCAATGTTTTCGTTGAATACCCAGTGATGCATTTTAATTGCTTTTGATGTGAGATGTGAGAGACTTGTTTATGGCAGATTCAGACATTAAGTGAATTTTTAAAGCCCACATACACACGTGTCCGATATACGTCTAAAAATTAGATTTATTACTTTCTAAGGAACGTGTCCGTTTTGATGGATCAGAAACTCAGCTGGCAGGTGGAAAAGTTAATTTTGTTGCGAACTTGCCAGCGCTAAAAGTTTTCCTTCCAATATTAAGTTGTGAAACTCCCTGGAGGCCCAAATTGTTGGTTATATGTTAATAGCGTTTCCCTGGACACAAGCAAAGTAACTTAATAATAATCTGTCGATTCCACGTGGACATTTGGCTGTATAAAAATTGGTAAATAAATTAGACAGTTTAATTTCCGAAAATCAGCAGGACAAAGTTTTTAAATTCGATTTCCACAACTGTGAAGTTAATGATTCATTTGCAGTATGCTTACCATTTTGAAACATCCGGTTGCCGGGAAGAAAAAATTGGGAGGCAAATGAGGGAATGAGGCTAAATTTAATCCAGGTATTTATTATGCTTGTACCTTTTAACGCAAAATTGACTTGCGGAGAAGAAGTTTACCTGTTGGTGTTGGACAAATATTTGTGCATGCTTTGTTTTCAGCCTTTGGGCTATGTGGCCAAAACTATGCCATTAATTATGTTCATACTGGCAGCAAAGTAAAGAACATGATTAGTGCATGTTATATGGATGTTGGTACAGGTGCATATGGAATCAGATTTTACATTTAATATTTTCCCTTGCAGTCAGAAGGAAACTTAAATTTACGTTTAAATTATACCATTTATTTTTGTCAGCAGTGTTAATCTTCTTATTACTTAACTGAACAGCGGTTGGCTTTGGTGACATCTTGTTAAAATTGCTTTTGTTATATTATACCTGGTGCTATTAATATAAAAGAATATACTGTGTTCTGCCAAAACTTTGTGGGCGAGGAAAATGTGCTTATTTTAAGAAGTGCTTATCCCAAAAGTCTGTCCCACATAAATATATCATTTTGTTTTTTTTCTCGGCTCATCCAACTGTCTTTATAAAAAACACTCTTAATTACCGAAAAAATTGTATGTGTACAAAAGCAGATGAGACACACGATAAAATACCTTGCTGAAGGTGTAAAGACCTTTTTAAACAATTTGAGTTCTCTTGAGAGTTTTTTTAACGCAACCTTTTAGGATTCCCTTGACTGTTAAGTATGGGTGTATGTATGGCTGTCAAAAGCAGCCCACATTATAAGAAAGTTCTCATTTGTTCAAATTTGAAATGGACTTTTTACTGTAACACCAAAATGTAATTTAAATTTATTTAACATTTCGCCTTAAAGTCAATTGTTTCCTGGGAATTTAACCCACTAATGAGATTCTAAAGTACGGAGATGATATCGAGAAGCAAACGTACGGAAATGGGTGCGTAGGTGAGTGTGTAGGTGGGTAAGGAGAATTCAACTACCTTGATAAGTTCAGGATAATGTGTAGATGTGCATATGCGCAAGTATACGATGTTCGAGGCTTAAGCCTTCGCCAAGGAACATATGCTGGCTGTTTGTCTTTGGGATGGGACGTTCATGCATAATTAATCACCGTGTGACGCCGCCGGGAGTTGAATTGTGTCTTGTCGTGTTGTATGTGCCAGTTGACATGGCCGTGCTTTTTTATCACTGCCACCGAAGCCTAGCCGCTATATTTATCTTTTTTGCCTGGGCTACCCGGACTTCTGCCGCTGCAATCTCGCGTCATAAACGATTCGGTCCGAATTGCGAGGAAACAGGACGCGGAAATGGAAAGGACGAGGAGGTGAAAAGCTCCTGCCGGTAAAACGATGTTAATGTCAAGTAGATCCCAGAGCACGTCTTCCTGCGATAATTGTTGACGTAAATCATGGCGAAGAGCAACAGAAATACGTCCCAGACAATGACATATCCACAAGGAAAAATAATTGTATTTTTCGGCTTAACAAGTTTAAAAACCAATTACGTTTTCCTACACTGATATAAAATGGAAAAGTAAACATAAATATCTGCATATTGAATTTAAATGTCGTATTGAACATTTGAAATTAAAAAAAAAGATAATGTTTAATGCAAAACATAATGAATTGCGTGAATTATTTAAAAAATATTTAAATCAAAAAAGAACATTTAAGTTTTGACTTTACTCATTTTACTTAACATATTTTACTTCACTAAAAAAATGTTTAAATTATCTATATTTAAATATTTTCACATTTAATGTAAATAAAACCGCAATGGATGTAAAACCAAGCACAAAATATTTAAATGGAATATGAAATCCATGAATTTACTATGTTATTTTTATCTGTGTATTAATATTTTTGTCTGAAATATGAGCTCGAAAATCAAAAGCTATTTTAATGAAGAGCTGCCTTCTCACCCTTGGAGACTTCGATAACAAAAATAAATATTTAATCATTTAGAAGTAACATATTTTTTGCAGTGTCTTGAAGCATGGTAAGTGAAATTCCGAAAATGGGCCCTATTAACGCGGACATTTTTCTTGCTGGCCACAGCCACATAATTGAAATAAATATAAGATTCCTTGGAATCCGGGCAGAAAATTTCGAGGTGGCACTTTATTGAAATGTGTTTGTTTATTTGAAGACAAACACAAGCAAATTGGCTGAAGCCCTTGTACTGGGAATTGATTTAAAAGCGAGTACAATGTACATTGAGGTAATACTCCGCATTTCGGGCCTATGGCATTGTAAAAGCCAGGCTAAGTGCTGCGGAAAAGGAAAACACAAAGTGTTGAATGGTTGATGCTGAAATGTGAGACGGCATTTCTCAAATGAATGCGCACAACAGCGGGTGGAAAAATTATGCAAATCACGTAATTTTTATTTCGCCGTGTTGAAAAGTCAAGACGACACGGTTTTTGTTTCAAGCTGATGCTTTTGAGGGGGTAGACGGCTATTATATGCAAAAAGGGCTATGTTTTCGGGCCCCCTTTTATTGCTAACACGCGCGTAGGTCTGCCGTTAAAAATGCGATTTTGTGTCTCATTCTTGCATATTTTAGAGATTTATGATTTATACATTTTTTCCGAGATTTTAAGTTTTTTATGATTACTTTTTATGCACTCTGTTTCTTTTACTTTTCAAATTACCCGCCCTCCGTGCAACCCTGTGCGCGTTATCGATTGACAGCGGGCATGCGCACCAGCATCGATAGTCGATGACAAACAGCTGTGTACCTATACTTATCCAATATGGCTGCAAGTAAAAAAATTGTAACGCTGTGAAAAAGTGCAACTCAAATTGCATTTTCCGCATGGATATTAGTTAGAAAAGTGCCAGGAATGTGAAATTGTGTGAGGGGAAGTCGAAAACACCCGGAAAAACCAGTGCGCGCAAGGAAATCTCAGCGAAAAAGTGAAAAACGCAAAAGTCGCCGGTGCCCCGCCAAAAAAAAGAAGACTACCCCGCCTCCCAAAAAAAAAAAAAACAATTTCTCTCCGGAAATAAGTAGAAAAATAAAGTTGCAATGGAAGCCGACATAACGCCCTTGGCGGAAACCAACGGAGAGCAGCGCGAAAATCCCCAGGAGAACGCTGAAAACCCCGAGCAACAGCGACAGGATTTGGGCAAATCCCTGGATTCCGCGGAAGATGGCGTCTCCGGGGCAGTGGGCCAGATTATAGACTACCTCGAGGTGCGGCTGAAATGAAAAGAAATGCGCGCAGCTCACAAAACTCATACATATTTTACTTATTTTCCAGGACGATGCCGGTGCAAATGCGGATCAGGACGCGGAAATGGGCGAGGCCGAGTATCTGGATGGTGAAAATCCGCCTGAGGAGGAAACCGAATGTCCACAGGGTGGAAAAGCCAATGAAAGTGGTCAGCAAGCAAGCAACACCGAGGAGTTACCAGAGGAGACTGCAACTGAGGAGGAAGTCTCTAAAGAAAAGTCTCTAGAGGAAGGAGATAAAGAAACTGAACAGGAGAAAGAAACTACTTCTTTAGACAAAGAAGTTGATAAAGACGACACAGAGAAGTCGGCCCCTAAAGATGGAGAAGAGGTTGACCCAGAGGAGGAGGAAGAGGCAGCTGAGAAGACGGGCGAAGAAGAGGCCATTGAAGAGGGCGAGGAGGCCCTCGAAGACGAGGAGGAGCCCACCGAAGAAACCGAAGAGGTTGACCAAGAATTCGAGACCGCCACCGATGCAGAGGGCGAGCTAATCATTGGCGATGAACCCGGCGAAGGAGTCGACGCAGTAGCCCCCATTCGGGAGCGCAAGAAAGAGGAGCCCGTGGACGAGAACCAGTGCCGCGTTTGCACCAGCAAGGAGGAGCTAGTCTGTCTGTTTAAAAAGCAAATCGATGCCACGCCCGCGGACATGCTGCTGGTCATCTGCCCCAGTGTCTCGATTTTGCCCAAGGACTTTATGCCGCAGTTCATTTGCACCAAGTGCATGGGCAGTCTCACTATTGCCATACAGTTGAGAAAGCAACTGGAGGCCACGGACCAGGACCTGCGCAAGCGCTTGTCCAGAAGCAAGAACAAGGTGCGGAGGCCACGCGGCTACGTGGTCATCGATGCACCTGTCACCGATTCCAGCGAGGATGAAGATGAACTCGACGACGAGTTCAAGGTATCCGATGTGGGCGGCACCACGAGTGCAGATAGCGACGACTCTGTCGACTCCGATGCCAGTGAGAAGAAGAAGGAGAAAAAGAAACCCGGACCACGTGGACGTCCTCGAAAAAAACCGCTCAAGAGGAGCCCAGATAGTGATGGAGAGCCATCAAGCGCCCAGAAGAAGAAATACCAGCCCACGTCGACGGCTTCTGTGGGTCCATTCGAGTGCCCCAACTGCGACTTGACGTTCTCGCGCAAACAATCCTACGTGCTGCACCGCAAGACCCACGAAAGGATAGAGCATGCCTGTCCCATCTGCGGCAAGAAGTTCAAGGTGGAGTGGGCCTACAAGACGCACATGCAGCGGCACGAACAGGAGCGGGCTCACTTCCGCTGTGAGCTGTGCCCCAAGATATTCCGCTTGCGAGCGGAACTGAAGCACCACATGGCCCAGCGACACGATGAGCATGGGTTCATCTACGAGTGCAAGCGCTGCCAGCGGACCTTCCTCACGCAGCAGCGTTTGCAGCGCCATCAGGCCGCCGGCTGTCAGCGGCACAAGGAGGAGACCGTTCGCATCAAGGAGGAGCAGCCGCGCATCAAGCAGGAGCCGCGCATTAAGGAGGAGCGCATCAGCCACGTACACGTCCAAGGACACTCCCAGGGAAACAACAGCAACATGGGCAAGCGCCGTCCCGGCGAGGGTCGGGATCTTTTCAAGGCAGTGGCCCCACCGACCACCACATACTGGAGCGATAGCTTCTCGGACTAAAATCGAGGTGCGGCAGCATGCGGATTTCTGTTTTAATCAACGATTTTAAGTTTTCCCTTAGCCGTAGGAAGAATTCAGTGCAAATAAATCACATTTGTAATAAATACAAAATAAAATAAGTGGAAGTTTTGAATACTTGTAAACTTCTCAAACTAAGTAAGTAAGCAAAAATAAAATAAAAAGTTCGATTAATGGCAAATTGTGAGTTTCTGATTTAAATTGAGTTTACTTGTGCATTAAATATTAAGGTTTTGTTTACATTTGTTGCTTTTCCTAGAAATCTGCTTTCCAGGCGTACGAAATTTGTTTCAACTAATTTAAATGCGTTGTAGGTATGAGAAATATTGATAGCTTTCGTGGAAGCCAACGCAAAATGCTAATTTTTGTTTGTGGTTTACTAATTGATTCGACAAAGTTTATGCTGCCCCCACACAAATAATTTATTAAGAACTTCAATGCTTTAGAGTGGTAATGCAATACTTTAAAGCACAATAAAGGAAGTTGCCAAACTAATTTTGTGCTTTTAAATTGTGTAGCACATATACATATATCTGCAAAAACTTTAATTCGTACATTCGTCAAACTTTGTTAATTTTTTCATATTGCCTTAAGTTAAAATCAATTATTCCCAAAGCACCATAAACTGTGCATCCATGAAGTTGCCTATAAAATATTAAAAGTTCTCGGACTAAAAGACCTCGTTACATAGCGCAATGCAGCTTAGTGCCCCAAAATGGTTCCTTTAAAGCCATTTTAATTGGATGCCAGAGCTGTGGCTCACAAAATAGCCACATTTATGCTTCTTCAAAGAACAATTTCGCGAGCTGGCCCTAACATGAGTGGTTAACTGCTGGGATTATATTTCCGACCCCAACCATTTTGTGTGGTTTTTTAGTTGCAAACGGGATTGCAGCAGTATACGGTCATGGCGGAAAAATATCGCCCGTCATTTCCAACTTGCAGCAAGTTATTGACACGCACCTTAAATTTTTAAAACCGAACCAAGCGTGTTTGTATAAATTCTATTTTGACTTTGTTTTGTTATACATGTATTTTGAAAGGATAAATGACTTATCATAAATCATTTAAAGCGTATAAGTATATTTCTTCACTATTCTTGGGATGGACATTATTTTTTAAAATGATTTAACAGTTTTCGAGACTTTTTGAGATTCGAAACATTTTTGTATGATTCAAGGGTCTTGTTAATAAAAAGCCATAATAGTTTTTTGTAATTAAGGTGCTAAATTATTTGATTGTATAATGTTAATCCAAATAACTAAAAATCCAATTTTTTTTCGATAACTTTATTCTCTTCTAAAGAAATCACGATTTCAAGTGAGTGCACTGTACTTTTTGTAATGTTCCACCGTGAATTCTTCAGAGAAGATGGACGTTAGTTGCAACGAATAAAGTTTAAATATAATAGATCCGAAATGTTGCTCCAAATAATCCATACATGAATACCTCATTATTTTATTATCTTCTATTTTAACGAAATTTAAAATACTGCACAACTAAAATATTGGGGAAAATCCAAATGACTCAAACCATCTCGCAATGTTTGGAATTGGTTCTAAATGAGATCACCGCTGTGATCGATTTATGCAGTTGAAAGCAATATTAATTAACACTGATTGATTGGTAATGTCTAGATCAGCATTTTATCCCAATAAATACCAATTCTGATGCCAAATAAGAAAATTAAAACTTTAAGGAAACCGCACTTGACCTGAACGTTTATTTACAAAGCAATGTGGAATTGTGTGGACTCTTTGTTTAAAATTCGAATGCGAATACGAATTTCGGGAAATGCTGTTGAAAAACAAAGGTGATTCGTTGTGGGTGCTGCATTAGAAGTGGTGGATGGAATGGTACGAGGGCAGGTGGTACGAGACCGAGGACACCGGATGGTGGGCAATCAGGGGGGCGTGGGCGATGAGCGGTGCATGCGAGATTATCGGAGCGTGGTGCACCACCGCGGGGGCGGCGATGTAATGCGAATGGGTCACCAGGGGGGCGTGGTGGTAACCCAACCCCAATGACAAGCCCCGCTTGGCCTTCACGGAGGACTCCTGTTGCTCCTCGGCAGCGGGAGCGGGTGCGGGTGCGGCCACAATGCAGCCAACGCAGGCGATGAGCAGGAGCAACTGTTGCGTTTTCAGGAATTTTCCATTAGCGTTATACCGGGAAAAAGGATAAAATGTGAAGAAATTTTAAAAATACTTGGCGAAACGCTTATTTTCTTCAACGATTTTTCAATTATTTTCTTAGCCATGCCAGAGCTTACAGTGAATTTCATTTTGTTGATCTAAAAATGATTTATTTTCGTCGCGATCTTGAAGCTGCTTCCACACTGGCTTTAATTCAACTAACGATACTCGCATTCAGAACCACTTTATTTATACAATTCGCAGGCTGTGCTCGGATTGTTAGAAACTCACTCAAAACTAAGTCAAACGCACTCATTAGGCAAAAACTATTTAGGCCCAAAAATAAAGTAAAAATCGCACAAGACACGCATCGAGAAAAATATATGCCCACATCAAGCCAAAATTGCACAAACAAGCCAGGCGACTCAAAATACAGATAGATGTGGTTGTGTTTGTGAGTATCCGAGTGGGGCTGAATGTATCTGAGTATCTTAGTGTGGCACAGAACGCCACAGCCAGTCCACATAAATTGTTTTTTAATTCAGCAAATTATTTGGAGTACACACTTTGAGTGCCAATTGCCACCATAATTTATCAGCAGCTGCTCTGGTCAATATGTGCATCTCGATTATTTGGATCTACTAAATGCCACAGCCATAAAAATCAATAACTATACGTTAATAGCCACTTGTCACAATCCCAATAATTTTAGCAATTTTAAATGTTTGTTTTCCTTTAAACAAAATTAAAGCGTTTGATATTAGTCTGGTAAATAATCCGTAATTGTCATTAAAACCAAACCAAATCGTGCGAGTCAGAAAATTTAATTTATTAAATTATTTGGGAAATGGCCTGCTGCAGATTTAAAAATGCTTTTATTTATTTTACTCTGCTTGGCGTTTGTAAACAATTGTGGGAATGCCTGAAAAAGCCACAGCGATATTAATTTGAGGAGATTGGTAAAACTTTTTGAGCATGCTTGACTTTCTGTGCAAATACTCAAAGCCAAGCAAATATTTCACTTGGATATTAAATTTTGCTGCTTTAAGCAAGTGTTTATTTAATTTATCTCAATTTAAGCTAATATTAAACGGCTTATATTGATACCAGCACTAACCAATTATAGTTATTAAAATTTATGTTAAAATAACCACGAGCAATTTATGCTGCAGATTTACTTTATAAATTGCGGTTTGGCCAATAAAACAAGGCCCAATGGCAAACGCAATCAAGCTTTGTTTATCCCATCCATAATCCCTGGAAATCATGGCAAAAAGGCTTAGCGTGCAGCTGGTAAACTGGGACCATGACAAATGTATGTAATTAAATTTCAATGAGCTTGAATTCTATTATGAGCTAAGGTAAATGTACAAATTGTAAACCATTTAGCACTCAGCCAGCGGCGATGGCAACAAATGGTTTAACTTTGCTTACCCTGGCTAATTGAAACTGACGTTTTGAGGTAGTTGGAGGGTATCCGATAAAGTCAGTGGCTATGGAGCGTTTAAGTGGTAATGGCTGCATTAAATGGCCTTAATAATTGGCTATGGCCATGTTATGGACCACAAAAATAGCGGGGAGCTAGGCTGTGGGGATCGTTCAGTCGATTGGCCCAGCGGGAGTTATACAGCCTGAGCTGTATTAGATAAGGGTCCTTTTGGCCCCCCTTCTCCAAGCAGGGTTTCCGCCGGAAATGTGCTAATAAAAAATGAGAGAAGACGCACACATATACACATATTTGACAAGCGGAACGTTAATTAACGACTTTGCAAATGGCGGCAAACAGAAACAAAAGCAGCAAAGGAAATGCCTGGAGTGCCATTGCTGTTTATCTGCAGCTGTCAGTTGATGGCGCCATTTTTTTCTGTGTCCTTTCAGGGGGGGCTTAGAGGGTCGGGAAGTCTTCTGTGGGTGCGCCACCTGTTAAGACACATTTCCCAAGGTCGCTTGTTGGTTAATAGAAAATGACTTATGGAAGTTCTTTCCTGGCAACGGGGGGTAAGGAATTAATTTCTACATTTAATTTTCAGTAACTTTGCTTATGTATTACAGATCAAATTGTAATAATGTCTCGGATTGAAAGGGGGAGAAAACTAAGTTATAAAAAGTTTTCTATTTAAAACCTCATTTGTGAACAGAAAACAACTTAAAAAGCTTGTTAACAGAAGAAAAAAAGAACCCCTTAACCCACTTATAGGGCTAAAAATAACTGAATGTTGTGATTGAAGAGAGATGGAAGCTTATTAGTAAATATCCAATTATTTGTGGCATCATTTGGAAAATACAAGGCAACATAAGAAGATTTACAGCGGATGCAGAAAGCAAATAAATTCTTGGTAGAAGCTTAAATTTCCTTTCATCAATGTCTACAATTACACATGGCATGTGGGTAAAATCAAAGAACGTAATTTCCGTTAATGGTTTTCCTTTTAATCAATGTTCATTATACCACTTTGTTTGCTACCTTCTGTTACTTCTATGTAAACGTATTTTTTCTCGCATACGATTCATATTCCTTTCGTCCCCTTTGCAGAAAGGTAAGTCCTGAAGAGAGTGTAGTTGGGCTTCGCTTTTATTTCCATTTAATGTGCAACCATAACGAATAATTGCCTACAGTGGTACAGATGTAATCGTTTGACAAAACCGAAAGGCCAATCGATCAACATCAAAACCGCTGACAGATATTAGTTTGACTGGCAGCCAGGTTCCAGTTCAATATAAACTACACTGAACAGCAGTTGTTATTCAAAAATATGCATACTTTATGAGGCAATGCAATCGTTTGGAAACTGCCAAAGAGGCGAAGTTGTGAAATTGCGAACAGGATTTCGATTCTGATTTAGATTCCAATTCGTCGGGGCCCATTAGCCAAATGCAACACCTTCGACGACGTGTGGACAATCCGACTTCGATTCGGCCAACTGAGTGATCTGGAGTAACAGTGTCATATGCTCACATAATTTTTGCACCATAAAAAATTGTACAGTGAATGGAATTGAATTAAACAGTAATAACATAATCTACCATTTCATGTTTTTTTATATAAATACTACCAACACCAACTGCCTGAAAGCAAAAAGAAACGCTTCAATGATAAGCAGCTACAATCACTAAAAAAATAGACTTACAATATTTAAATAAAGAATACCTAGGATTAAAAAGTTTATCGCCGAAAAGTAGGTCTCAGACTAGAAAGGCTTATGTGCAGAATACATCCAAAACTTAACATGCTTGTAGGAACTTAAACTTAAATTGTTTATTGTTATTATTTTAAGTGGATTTTGCATTAAGTATAAATTGTTAAAATTAAAAAATACACACCAGAATCACAAAATAAATGCCTGTGCATATCTAGAGCTGCAGTTTCCATTCGGATTTCTCTCCAAGTGCGTGGCCAATTAATTGCCTACAACGCCCAGGCAGCTTTTATTTTGAATCACAGGTGGACATGTGGACAGGTGTGCTCAGCTCCGCTGTGGCCACTCAAAATTGCATTTCGCTGTGTTAATTATGCTGCACAGTTGCACTGCCATTCGCCCGGTGTTTCGACACCACATGTCCATAATAAGGCAATGACATAGAAAACTGGCTGCCAAAACGCAGATATCTTTGATTTTGCGTATTGTTTTAAATCCAAAAAGGATTTATATTTGCATGTTGTGTGCAGCTGAATGGTTAATTGTCCATAATGCAAATAAACCGTGCCCTAAATTATTTACTTTTGCCATTCGGTTATAATATGGGTTTAATTTAAAGCATGAACAGAGCGAATAAAATATTTAATCTGATTTAAGTACTATGCATTTTTAATGATAAATAGCACTCCATTGAAAGACCAGTACTAACCAAGGTATTAAAAATAGTACTCAATTTACGTACATGATTATTTATTTTATTTATTTTTATTAAGATTTGATACCAATTCTACTTTTAACTGGTTGGAATACAAAATGAAAGTTATAAATATACCTGTCATAGTAATTTTTCTCTGTGTAATGAACATCTCTTTGTTTGCAGCTTCTGATTAGTGGGCATACAACACGAACAGAAAGGAATAATCAGGCCGCAATGATGCAGGAAACCAAAAGTGACATGGGGCAAACCGATTTGCATCATCGGCTACCATTCAACGATACGGTTTTGAAGGACCACGAACTGACCAGCACAGATATTGAGAAGTTCGTCAAATTATGGCAAGAGTACCAGATGAAGAACATAACCCCACAGGTGGATGAGTGCGAGGGATATTGCCAGGGGGAAATTTACAACTGGCTACGGGCCTACAACAGCATCCATGGATACGTCTCCCTAATGGTGAGTTGGACACCCCACCAGAACGCGTAACCCGAAAACAAAGGAAGAATGTGACTAATGATGAGCGAGGGAGGAGCCAGGGCTTTTCAAAAAGGTTCCCTGAGTCTGCTGATGAATTCAAGGAACTGCTTGAACTTTGAACTTCGGCCCAAGTCGAAAGAATTTCGTCCTTTCTCTGAGTTAAAGTTATTCGGTGCGCTCAGTTTAACCATCAAAATCACAAATCAAATTAGGGGCCCGGAATCTAGGTTTTTGTTTTTGTCTTGGCTTCACTCAAAGGGATTTCTTCGGAAGGGATATAAATTATACTTGATGTGGCTAAGGCGTTAATGTGTTTTTCTTTTCATTTTAATTTCCAGACAGTAAGTTTCTTTGTTTGCCCTCTTTTGGAGGGTCTAATGTCAAATAATCTGATTAGTAAACGGAGAAAAAGCATACACATCGGGTTTGAGATAAAATCGGATGAATCGTTGAAAAATTTCCTGCTTTTACTTGACAGAATTTAATTCTACATTCTTACAAACAAGTAGTCGAACTTTATAAAGGGAAAGGAAACACAATAGTGCCATTTCGCCGATAAAAGGGAAATGGGAAATGTGTCGAGAAATGTAAATTGGAAGTCCAAGTCACTTGCGTTGTTCCTCACGAGCCGAATGAATAAAACATTTATCCATTTTGGTATCCAAGGGGATGGTAATCAATTGGAAGTATGTGAGCGCGCAAAAGTTTAGGTCTGATAAAGAGCCCGTTTAATATTGGTTCTTGTTGTTTCCCCCCATCATATAGATTTGCATATTCGGGACAATAGCAAACATCTTAAACATAATGGTCCTGACCAGAAAGGAAATGGCCAAGACGCCCATAAATAATATCCTCAAGTGGTTGGCGGTGGCCGATATGTTCGTGATGCTGGAATACATACCCTACACGTCGTATCAATACATCTATATGCGACCAGGTGAGCCTATTTGGGAGTTTAGGAAAAGTATTAAAAACAAATATTTAAACATTTTGATGTTTCGGGACTGGCGCTTACATAATGGAGAATCGTAAAACCTCAAAAATGATAAAAATCTTAGTAATTTCAAGGATTTCATATTCAATATAAATATTTTTCTTTGTCTTTAATCCAATGCGGTTTTTACTTACTTTAAATATGAAATAATTTTATTGATCAATTAAAGTTAATTTAAAGACTTTAAAATTCTAATTCAAAATAAAGTAATAGCTATTAATGACGTAAAATATTTAAGGTAAATATGACTAGCATTGAATCTAATCCTCTCTTTTTTAATTTAAATATTTTCAAGTTATATCACTCAATTTATTATGTTTTGTATTGAACACTATGTTTTTTATTAACTTTAAATATTTTATATGAAATGTTGAATTCAATTTGCAGATGTCTATTTTTACTATTCCATTTTTAACAGTGAATATGCTATATAATGTAATAATCTCTTTAAAAAATAAGAGTATAAGAACTAGCAGTTTCCTTGGCTAATGATATTTTTAAGTGTATTAAGAATGCAAATTAGCTTACAAGTTTTGTAAATACTCTTCTCCGCACAGGTGAAAAGGATCTGAGCTACACCTGGGCGGTTTGTCTCCTCGTCCACATGCACTTCACCCAGATCCTGCACACGATTTCCATTGGATTGACCGTAACGCTGGCGGTGTGGCGATATGTGGCCATCAGGTGAGCAGATCCTTTTGCCAGTTAAGCATGTTCTTCCCTGGGATTCCCCGTCATACATGTAGAGTTTGGCCCCGATTCACACTCACGCTATTCCGCATCCGCAATTCGAACAGACATCCGGCAAATCTGACTAACACATCATTGTGGCAACGTGGCTTCTCTTCTCTTCCCCCATCTTTTGTTTATAGCCAAATGTTACCGTCTCTATTCCACAGACATCCGAACGGGGGCTGTGCCAACTTCCTGCTTGCACATTCCCGGGAGGCGATCCTCCTGCCCTTCATCCTGTCGCCGATCCTCTGTCTGCCCACGTACTTTGTGTTCCAGGTGCGTGAGACGTACGACGTGGACAAGGTCAACTCGGAGGCCATGTACCACGTGTACTTCGATAAGGATTCGGTGCTCTACAGGTGGGTTCAGAATTTGATCACTTTCATATCATCTAAGATTTCATATTTATTATAATCGAGGGTCCTGTTGAAATATCTTGTCTTATTTATTTTTTTGTTTCTATAAACCTTTCAGGTTTAATTTCTGGATACATTCCGTGCTGATCAAACTTCTGCCATGCGGCATTTTAATTGTGATCAGTGCTGTGCTCATGCACGTTTTGTGCGAGGCCTCGAGACGTCGCTTAAAGCTAAGAGACTATAATAATCCCGCCAAATATGCCATCCAGCTTAACCTGAACGAATCCAGGTCCAAAAAGTGAGTACTCATTTAGTCACTCAGTCATTTCGCGACTAAAGAATTCGCGTTTACCTTGCTTTAATTTTTTTTAAGGCGTGATTAGTTCTTTATGGTTTACTTTATATATTTAAGGTATAAGTATAATTATTTTATGGCTGAAGAATTCGCGTTTATCTTATTTATTTATTTATTTTTTTTAAATGCCTAATTAAAAATTAGTTTTATATATTTATAAAGATATCCCTATTATTGAAGGTCTGTCTGATTTTTTCCATATCTTTCATTACAGGCCACCGCGCTGTGATCGTCGAAATGATCGCACTACTCTTTTACTGGTGGCAGTACTGGTTCTGTTTCTGATCACCGAGTTCCCGCAGGGATTACTGGGTCTACTCTCCGGCGTGATGGAGAAGTGCTTCTTCGCCCACTGCTATCCGCCATTTGGGGAACTCATGGATCTGCTGGCCCTGATCAATGCAGCCGTGGGATTCGTGCTGTACGGACTGATGTCGAAACAGTTCCGGACCACCTTCCGATCGCTTTTTATGAAGCGGCACTTTGGCAGCACCGAGATGACCCGCTTGACTCGGGTAACCACGACCTGCGTTTAATTTGTATTAGGAAGGGTATCTCCAAGATGTGATTATACAATGGAGCAAACAATGGTGACTCCTTGGAAGGTGAAGGACATCAAAGATGATCCTGCCCAGCTCCATTTGAATTTTCTAAATTATAAATTACAAAACTTTATAAAAGTTGAGTTATCTTGAATAACACAAGTGGGAAACTGTGAGGTGTGGGATTAATGTACATATATACTGGCTGATGCACTTAGCATCCATTTCACTGGTGCATCGATCAGTGAAAAATTAATTCTGCTTGTGATTTGGCTGTTTTAAAAAGTGCCATTTCATTTCCAATTAAATTACGGCTTAAGATTTATTCGTTAACCAGTTGGTGTTTCCATTTCGTGTTGATATGTAAGTTTTTGTTAGGCTAAGTGCAAATACGAGACATTTTACTTTCCACTAAGGTTATGAAACAGGAATCCATGAATATAACTATAGCTGTGCTAAGAGGACAGAAAAACTCCTTGAGCCCCGAGTTGCTTTTTCTTCTTGGCTGAAAATATCAAAAGCTATTTTGATTATATGTCGGTAACTGGTTTTCAGACAATTGCCAATGCCTTTAACATTGGCTATTGGAAAATCCCTATTATGTGTACTATCTAAGCTGCTTGTACTATTTTTAAATAAATGTAAACACTTTCAAATAAATGTTTGATGTGAAATGCATAAGAGTTTAGTGTTTATTGCTTTCGATTACCACAAATAGTTAATTCTGGCTAACAACAGCATTCACCTCCAGGGGCAGCTCGTCAGGCAGCAGTTCCTTGGATCGATTTTCGGCCAAGTCAGATTGCTCCAAATCCGCGGTATCAAGCAGGATGCCATTGCCCTGATTCGAGATTCGTAGCAGGGATTTCAGCTTGGTGGCTTGGAATTTGTACTGCAGGAAATGGAGAATGATTTAATCTAGGCTTGGGGGAATTCTAGCCACAGAGCTTGCGGTGCGTGGAATTTTCGGATTAAAATTTGCTAGACTTCGAGTCCAATTACGGGGCGGAATTTCTATTCACGTGCCATTGCATACATCCACTGGGAATAATGGTATTTCGGTCGACTTACTTCCGTGGGCAGCAGAAGATCCTGGGCCTGGCTCATGAATCGGTTGTACTGCTCGGTGGCCAAAGCCAATCGGCCGGTTTCGTAGCAAAAGAGGGCAAAGTTCAGCACTACCAGAGGATTTCGCACGCCACCCTGTTGCCCAGTTACCATGCGACTTGCTCTTTCGAGGGCCACGAACGCGTTCTCCATATCATCCAGCTTACGCAAACAGACTGCAAGATAAAGGGGGTGCACTCAAAAATTTAAGATCTGTAAGTATTCTAAAATCTTAATATACTCACAAAAAAAATAAAAATGTTTAAGAAATTTTAGGGAACTTCTTATACAGTTATTATTATTTACTTTAAACTCCTAACGGACTTTGAAAAAAAAATGTTCACATTTTGATTTGCTTGAAAATAAATTATGTTTATTATTTGGTAATTATTATTTGGTTAGTTAAAAAATCTAAAAGTATCTTGAAATCTTAACATCTAAAAAAAAGTTTAAAAATTGTTAAAGACTCATTATATTGATGATAATTTTGCCAAAAAACTTTTTTTAATTTAAGTTTTCTAATGCCTTGGAAAAATACAGAAGATCAAGCAGAGGGTGTTGTAATACTCTTAATTACTTATTCACCTAAAAGAAGATGTCAAAAATATTCAAGCAAATGAAAATGTAACTATCTAAAAGCTATTCCGCTTATAAAATAAATTATAAAATCATAAAAAATATAACCTGCAAAACTAGCAGTTAAAAGTTAAAAATTTGATGTTCAAATAATATAAATCACTATCAGTTAAATCGGTTATATATTATTTATTTTAAGAAATGTTTTGTAAAGACTAAAAAAAAAATAAAAAAGCGTTGGTATTGGAACTGCGAGTTAGCTATACTAATTTAATAATAATTATAACTTCCTATAAAAAATGCAATTATATATGAGAACAAAAAAGGTAATTGTCTAAATTCTAGGCAAAATTTATGCAAATTTTTGGCGAGTGCAAGTGAACAAACTTACGGCCCAGGAGCATGAAGCACTCGGCATTATCCTTGCGCAGGTTTATGGCTGCGGCCAGCGTGTGAAAGGCACTGGCGTATTGTTCGGCTGCGGCCAAGTTGGGATAAACAAACAAACAACAGATGCTCTGCTTAACGGCAACAAACAATGCTGGACAACAGTAGGAACGAATCGCCTGCGGCTCGGACTGCTCTTCGTATTTTTAAGAAATTGATTAAAGCCAACCCAACCCCCAGTTCACTTTGCCTGGTAGCCTCAAGTGAATATTTGTCCCTTACACATTCAACCCTTGTCACAAAGCTAGTGTCTCCATTGTCTCTGCTTATTCAGGTCCTTCATAAGGCAAGCTTTTAGTTTTCTTGTTACGAATTTGTATTGACCAAATCGCTGCAGAAGATGCATGTTGGCGAAATGCCAAGCTGGGCTTTTGCTTGAGACTGGTCAACTGAAAATCACTTTACAAGGCTTTAGTTTACACTCTATTTATTCTGAATAATGGCTTGCTTTAGAAAGGCTGTCTTTAAGTTCTAGGTGAGTAAGTTCTTTTTAATTTCCTCGAAAACAATTATATTTGCTGTAGTTATATCACAGACATTTACAGAAAAAGGATACTCGGAAGAAAAATGTTGTCAAAACTTGTACTTTGTCAAATTCTGTCAATTCTGTCAACTCCGAAAATGTTCGAAGAAATATTGGTCACAAAATATGACGCAGTTTGTAATTAAAAGCCTACCCCATAAAGAATATTTGATACTGACAGGCTGTTTGTGAAATGCAGGTTTTTCTGAAAACTGGGCAACTGAAAATCATATTACTAGGCACTTGCTTTGACTTCATTTATTCTGATTATTCTCGGAAAAGGCACTTCTAATTTTTAAACATGAAGTGCTATTTCTTGTATTTCCATTTCTCAGAAGCATTTATATTTATGAATTTTCTATTAAAGACACAAACGAAATATATGAGGACATTTTGTCAAGGGTTTTGTTTTGAAAGGATTCTGTTTTGTTGACAGTTTGCCTAAAATATATGCCACAAAATATGCTCTTCCCACTAGAACTTAATATTACGTAAAGCAGAGCATATGTCTTCAAAATGTTATTGCTGAAGTGCCTTTAAAATTCGCAATACTCACAGGCAATGTAGATTAAACTCAGGTTGTACAGGGCATTGTAATTAAGCGGTGAGAGCCAAACGGATTTGCGCAGCGATGAAATGGCCTGGAAGTTAACCAACATTTAAATGGCAACGCAAGTAATTCAGCCTGTCACTTTGTTACCACAATGAACTTTTGCTTCTTGAAGAAACACAATCCAATGTTATTCCACAGCTCGGCAATTTCCGGCTCAGCCTGTGCGATTTGGCTGTATTTGCTAAGGGCACCATCGACATCGTTTCGAGACTGATTCAAAAAAAGTGATACACAAAAATGCTATTCAAGAGATAGTGAGCAAAAGGGATTGCATATCTTTCACCTGCAAAATGGCGCCAAAGGCCAAAAGTCCCTTGGGCGAGCATTTCCGTTCGATGCTGACGACTTCCGCCAGCCGATCGTGTGCCTTTTGCGTTTCGTTGATTTTCAGGTACAACACACTGATTTCAATCAGAACCTCTGAGTTCTCAGGAGTTAAGCTGAAAAGTGTGCCAAATGAGTTAATGTGAGCGAATGAGGGCAGGGCAAGTCATTAGCTACTGACTGAAGGCAAGTTTCCAGCACATCGATGGCCCTCTGGTACTGTTTGTCCTTCCGATATAGCTCTGCCAAGCGGATATAGCTATCTAGTTTCCGGCCAGATTGCACGGCTAATTCGAAGTACGAACGAGCCTCCGCCTGCTGCTGGTTGGCCACCTCTTTTTGGCTTTGTGTGGTTGCCGCCCGATAGAGCAGCTCGCCCAGATAGTGGTATATCTCGTGGTCGGGCCGAATGCTCCTCTGCTCCGCCTCCCGAAATACGCCCAGGGCCTGATTGAACCGACCCATTATGTAGCTGAAAAAGCGTATGGTTTAGCATTTCGCATTTTCCGGCTCTAACGTGGCATAACATGTACATGCTGCATTTTCTGCTATGCACCGCTTTTAATTAGGACTGCAAAATCAATCATTAGTGCAAAATAAGATGGATTTCAATTATTTTTTTTTTACTAACTAATCATTTCAGCTGGTCTTCCACAAACTAAACAACTGAAACCACTAAACAAATGCGTGGCCTTTGTTTGTTTAATAGTCAGTCGATAGCAGGGGTTCATTATTTTAAAATCGTCTAATCAATAACAGCAATTATAATTTCAGCAATCAGAATTCCGGGTAAATTAATGGAAAATATATATCAATTACTAAACAATTGTACGCTTGATACGCTTGCGGCTTTAAAGCGGTGTTTATGCAAAAATTTAACAATGACCAAACCAAACTGAGGTTTTAAAAAGGGCTATTGACGGTGGTGCTCTATGGTTAGAATACTACACACAAAAAACCCTTTTGTACCAATTTTTCAATATAATAGTTGTGGGGAAGTATGGAACCAATTTGACTTTGTATAGTTGCACAATATTTTTTATAGTTACATAACTAGCCGTATTGTTGTGTGTGGAAATACTATTGTTTGTGAACAAATAAAAATTCTTTGGCCCTCGAGAAGGTACTAACTCTTCATATATATATGTATACCCACAGTGTTCGACCGATTTCCTTGTAGCTCTCGATGTTTCTGGGATTCAGCTCCACTGACTTTTGCAAATGCCGCAGCGCCTCGATGTGGTTGCCCTCTTCACGGTCAATTAGTCCCTGGCAAGGGCAATCAATTAGAAAAGACACCATTCATTGGGCTCACCGCCGCCTCACCTGGACAAAGTACAGGTACTCGGGATTCAAATGGCGATTCAGCTCACGTTCGATGAGTCGGCGGCAGCGCGTGAATTCGCGGCGAGTAAAATAAATGTGGAGCAGCCAATCAATGTTGGCATCGCTTGGCATTTTGGGAGCTAATCGAAGGAAAACCCATGAATGAAATAAATGTTGAAAAACTTTGAGGATTTTCCATTACCTGAGCGAACCACCTCCAGGCTTGGCAATTCAATAAAGGTGCCGTTGCAGTTGATCTGCTCTGTTCCCGGTACGTACATGGATTATCTGCTCTTTCCTGGGCAATGACATCAAAAAAAGCTCCACTTCAAAGCCAACTCGCAGATATTTAATCTCCATTTGTTTTGGCCCCGGCAACTTTGTTGTCAACAATGCGCGTTGCCATGGCTCTCAACTTTTAAGGGTTGGCCAAGGCAGGCGGGCTGGAAATTAACTTGTTAACAGAATTAGCGAACGTATCTGCCCCGGGCCAAAAAGGAAAACACGAAAACGGTCCTAGGAAAATTCCGCGGTGTGTATTTTTAATTAGCCGCGACAAATATGTCGAAAACCCATTCGAAACTAATCGAAATGCAATAAAAACAAACTAAAACTGGGCAAAAAATAATTGCCCATAGACTAAAAGGCAAGCCAGCAGATCTTGGGATAAACCAGTTCTTTGGGCTTCGCCGCGAAATCCCGACTCTGACACCGCCTAATTACTCAATTTATTTCACACCGGCCAAAGTGGCAAAGTCTGTTGCACTCGTTTCCATTTCTGACCAAAAGACATGTGATCGTGAGCTAAATTTCAAACTGTTTACGCAGCTCAGGCCAAAATTCAAAAGCAATTAATGCACGAGAAATATCGTACAAGATCACCACCGATATCTGTATCAATCGATCGATTGCGGCGCCGCTTTTAGATCTTTCAAGATCTGAGATCTTAAACGGGAAGTGCCACTCGATGCCTATATTTTTCGAAAAGGCAACACTGCGGCTACTTGATTTGTGGCTAGAGGAAGTACCAATTGCTGGCCATAAAGTTTGACAGCCATGATGGATTCGCTACCAAAAGGGGCTTCTAATTGCTGCAGATTAAAGATCAATTACGAACAGAGCATTTTACGAAAATAACGTAGATTTTATGATATTATTTTGGATACAAAGTAAACATTTGGTAGCATATGTATATACTTAAAAGTAGTTGCTTCTTTTTTAATTAGGAAGATCCGTACAAAATTAGTAAGTACTAACATAATTTGTAATCTATATAACTATTTTTACCTAATTAAAATGTTATAGTTCTTACCAATGTACATATGTATGTACAAAAATAAATAACTAATACTATACAAATTTTAAATAAGAAAAGTAACCGGAAAACACTTTCAAAATCTGGTCACATTGTTTATTGCCAATCTGATTTTCCATTTTGAAATTTAGGCGCGTGGAAAGGCGCATGCTGCCAGACCGTCGAACAACTCTCACAAATATCTGCGCCACCTGGCGACGAGTAAGTCAACTAGCGTATCTTACATGATGTACAATCATTTCTTACATTGTATGAAAAGTTGATAGGTTTCATTAAAGGGCCATCTGGCGGCCGTAATCAAAACTAGTATTTGTTAACTGTACAGCCGTCAAGGTGGCGCTATTTATTTAGTGCAAGTTCTTGCCGCCGATATGAAAAGTAGCGTTAGTCTTTTCATTAAAGCTTGGACCCAAACCATATCTTGAAATTGTTTGAATTTAAATTTCTGTATTTAAAATAAATTAAAAGTCTCCGTGCTGCCAGACTTTAAAAAATGCTGTTTTATCTTAATGGTGCTACCAGATCGGGAAAAATATAACTCATATCCATGGCGACTTGATTCAAAAATTGTGCATTTTTTAAAAAGCTTACCGTACTGGCTGTTTTGCTTAACTTTGTTTATTTGTTAGTTGTAATTTGATGATAGTTTTAAAGATGCACGTTGTCGATTCATTTTATTTTGGAAAAAAATTAAAATATTGTCGATATTTAACAATTAAGCCTCAAAGCTTTGTTTGGCCCAAGCCGAATTGATTGATTTGATAAAATCCCGATCCGTTGGTGAAGCAGGCCGAGTGATTATAAGTATTTAAGATCCTTATCAATGGCGGATCCAGGATTTGTTAGTGGGGGGGTAAAAATTTATTCATTGAGTATTAATCAAAAGTTTGGAATAAAATACAAATTGCTTATGCGTCTTAGCCCGAGTGGGGAGATATATTCCCTATATTCCCCCTGTTGATCCGCCCATGATCCCTTCCTAAAAAAGCATGTTGCATCTTGCCGATAAGGAAGCTTAAAAAAATCAAAATCTTTAATGTTGGTTTTGTTTTCACTCAAGAAACGTAAAAAAGTTAAGACCAAATCCGAAGTTACGAAACTCATTACAAGTGTGTAAAAAAACACTGACCAGCATATTTTGATTGATCTGAATTGCCGGCAAATGAAGTATTCCATCTTGAAGTGCTCTTATACGCTGAATTAAATTCCCCTTTTGTCTTCAAGCCTGCCGTTCTGTTTTCCCCCAGCAGCTGGGTGCTTTTCGAATGGAGGAGGCCCTAATTCAATTACAGTACCACTGTAAATATGATTTACACCCGACGACACTTCAGCCTGACCTCCGCGACGGGTGGGAGGGGGATGGGATGGGCCATCTACGCATATCTTACGCACATATTTGTAAGGCCAAAGGTCATAAAAAACCGACTTACACAGCATACCAAACCGACCGAATCTTGCGCCTGCAGGCTGAAAGAGTCATTCATGTGGATTGCAAGTGCCGCTCACGTTTGTTTTCCCCCTGAAAGGTCGTTATTCACTGGGGAAAAGCGAGGGAGTCGAGTCGTAAAGATATGTATTGTGCAGCAATACGCGACTTGGCCTAAATCCGACTTTGGCTTTGACTTTGGCCTCTGTTCTTGTCCCAATTTATGCAATGGCAGTGTCCACTTTATTATTTTAGCATGGCTTTTACGACGGCAGCGCGACGGACACCTAAATATAGTCATGGCCGACTTGTTTACCAAATTGCCGTCTAGTCCTTGCTGTTGCTGCCACTTTCCCCCAACTTGTTCGGCAATCTGTGCCCAGACGACAACAGGGAAAACATTTGTATATGCGTGAGTGACCCAAATAAGTATGCTTTGTTTTTGGCCACCACTTCCCCCTTTTTCTGCGATGAAATCAGGCGTTTCGGGGTTTGTCCTTCCACATTTACTATATTATTTAATCGCAAATTGATGTTTACACGTTCGATATTGTCTATTTTTTGGGTGATACACAAGGAAAAACATTTTTTCACAACCTAAAATGCTTGACAAATTTTTAAAACGTACTCTAAAAAATTGGTACAATTTATTTATATAACCTTAAAATTAACAATATGCCAAAAATGAGGTGGCCGACTATATATAAGATAATACTTGAAAGAAAAATGGGGCTTACGTGTTTGACAGTCTTTAATTTTCACATGAAGATACGGAAAGGAAAAGCATCTTCTTACAATCTAAAATGCTTTAAAAATAAAGAACAAACACCCCTAATGTATAAAAATTTATGTGGCTACTTTTATAAAAAATTATTTATATGCCAATTTAAATGAAATTTAATAATAAAAAGCTAACACTCATGGTTTAGTAAATATAATAGATTTATAATAAATAATAAATATAATAGATTTATATATATATTGCTTTTAGACCATTTTTTTTACCATGTACCATATTTACTCATCTCAAAGTGGTTTGGTATAGCCCAAATATGGGGAAAATATTTTAGCCAAAGCACCCTGTACGATTTGTGCGCTATAATGAGGCTCTGATGTTTGTCTTCCACTTGTCTTGGGCCAAGTTTATCCTTTCGCTTTCCCTGTTGACCAGTGTGTGGCATATTCAATTTACTGCTGCCAGACTTTTGTTTGGTAAATCTTCGACACATTTCCTAGAGGGCCAGAGGTGATGGCACTGCCACTTTTTCGCCCACTTTCGACCCGATGTTGGCATTAGCATAACTATGGAATGTCAGGGACAGCAAGCAGAAATATGTTTCGGTTTAAGAATTGACAAAATTTGACAAAAATGTATGTATACCCACTCAGGGCGAACATGGTGCTCGGTGCTCGGTGGGAATGTCAATGGAAGGCCCTGGGTCCTGTGGCCTGCGTTTCGGCATCCTGTGTCCTCGAATAGCTGAGAGCCGAAAAACTCTGCAGCTGGAAAATATGCGTGCTGAAGTTTTGCGTGCTGTCGCTGTAATTTATGTCAAGCCAAACAAAAAACAACGAAATTGTTGTGGCACATAACCGAGAGCAGCACTTTGTTCGGCTGCAGTAGATATTCAAAAACAAGCGCAAACACAAACATAAAAACACACACACAAAAAAAAGAGAGATACGAGATACAGATACATATAGAATTGGATGCGGCGATGCGGAATGTTTATTTGCTGTAAAATTTGAGGCATGCAACGCTTATGAAATAGCATTTTTCGGCCAGAGCAATGGAATCCGAATCCGTTGGTTGAAAACCAAACGGCCACTTCATGTAATAACTCTATTTGCTGCTGCATGGATACATTTTAGAAAAACATAAATGCAAATTGCTTTAAATGGCGAAATGGGAAATGCGATAGCCGGTAGACATCAAAGCAAAATGCCCATTAAACATTCACCAGTTGAATTTCCGATGGTTTTTGGCTGTAGATCCAAAAAGGCCCTGTGATGTCGCCCCGTTAATTTGACTTTAATATAGCAAATAATGCAATTAGGCAGGGGCCCTCATGGAATGTGATGTGATATTCGGGTTCAATGAGTTCATCGAAGGGTTAGGCGCCTGAGGGCGAGGTTCTGTGCCTTTGCTACTCATGATTGATGAAACCACCACCATTTAACCATTTTCAGGGAATGGGCACCACTCGAGAAGCAACAGAAGTGGCTGCCTCACATCCAGTTTGTGGCTTTTTCGGTTGCTGAATAATAAGCAGGGGCCAAGGGGCCAACTCAATGTGTGTCTCCTAGGTTTCCCTCACTTCCTTGTAACATCATAGCCCCCGGAACCCCCTCAACCACATGTTGAAAAGTGAGTTCTGCGCCGTTAATTAATTAAATTGTCATACCCTCTGGGCGCCACGGCGACAATTGAGAAATCTTCAGCCCGGTTGCCATTTGAACTCCACCTTCGGCGTCAAAATTGTCCCAAAAAATTAATGAGCTCGGCTTGCCACCGAGTTACTTTTAACCGGAATTCACTGGCTCGAGCCGCCTCCGTTAGCCCCATAAATAATCATTTATTGAATGAACCCAAGATACACATTCGAGCAATATTTCTGTGACACTCACGCTAGTATTCTGACTGCCGGCTGATTCATTTACGAGCGATTCATTCATAAAAACTGAGTAAATAATTCAATTTAGATCGAATGCGTCATATTCGGTTAATTAAACGGTCACGCACGCTTTCAACTAAGTGATACCTGGTCATGGGGGTTTGATATATAGATATGTACGCTCAATTAAGTAATATAAAACAAAGGGTGTTCACTAGGCTAAATTATCAATTTTAAAAAATGCAGAAAGCATGTTTATTTTAATAAGATATTTAAAAGTGAAAAGTAAACCGAAGGGGTGTTTAAATTATAAAAACATTTGAAATCGTTCAATAAAAAATGTTTTTCCCCATAACAATGAGTTATTAAAAGTCCTTAAAAAATATTGCTTTGCCAGTATAAAATACGAAAAAATATGAAATAATAATTTTAGATGGAGAATAAAATATAAAACTTTTACACCGTTTCATGAAAAATTCAAGTGTTACTTTTATTAAGCTATTTTTTGAAGCTCTTTGTAAAGAAAATGTTAAATCATTTTATTTTTTATTTTACAGAAGAAATTTAAAAAACTTCACATTTTAATTTTCCCGTTTTGGGTACTTAAGTGTTTTTGATCAAAGCAGATCCATGGGAAAAATAACGGGGTTAAGACTTGAGGGGGCTGAGTTTTTTAAAATAAATTTTCTTTTCATGCTGTCTTGAAAGGATTCTTAATATAATTTTTTTTTAACCATGTAACAATTTATGGTACGGTAATTAAATTCAATTACTGTAGGAAACTTCTTCTCATTCGAAATTTTCTCAGGGATTTTGTTTGTTACGTAGATTTTACCCAGCAACAGGGTATGCGGGCAGCTCGGAAAATCCCCGATGAAAAGTGACTGACAGCCGGACGAGAGTGCAACCCTTGAGTGCAATCGCAGATGGGTGTGTGCTATGCGCTTGTATGTTTGTCTGCTGTTTGTGCTGCTGCTGCTGCTGACGACGTCATGAAGGTCAACAGTCAAACAATCCAACAATCCCCCCATCCCATCCCATCCAAACCCACCGAGCCCTGGTCAATTGAAGAGGTTAAATTCGTGTGGGCCCCTCTTCGGGCAGCTTGTTTCGTATGCTGTGTCAGGGGCTTAGTCATGTCCCCAGGGTGTTAGTGTTAATGCCCCAAATGCCACTGGCGTGCGTTGTTGCAGTTATGGTTGGCAATTATAATTTGAACAAATTATAAATTAATGTGTGCTGGTCATACGGTCATCAAAGCATAATTGTAATTGTTGACTTATATGGGTGGCTTTCGGGTTTTTGGGGGGGTTAATTCGGTACGAGGAAGGGGGTTAAGAGCTGCCCCGAAGAGCTGCCATCGCTTATTATAATTTAATCAACAAAATGCCCGGGTGAAGTCAACTATGCGGGCAACGCTTTTTTGCCGCCCAGCCAAGTTAAACATTCTCGAACTGCCGCAATTTATTAATTAGTCGCGGTCAATCAAACAAACAATATGCCAAAGGGCTTAGCATAACTGGCGGGTATTTAGCGGTTAAATGAGTCAGTATGGATATCAAAGAGACGGAATTGGAAATTTCTGGGAAATATTACCAATGTTTAGGCCTTAAAGTTTCGAAACCATTTAGGCCTGCCTTTGACAAGTGATATTCCTTAACAATGCCAATTGCCTGCTCATGTGACATTAATCGCATATAAGGGGGAAATCTTGTTTTGGCCACAGAAATAGCAAATCCCTGCGTTATTGTTGCAAGCGGCTCAAAGGAGCCACAGATTCGATAGCCATATCGATGTAAGGAAATCCATTAAACCAAATTAGTTAGCAGTCCATAAACAGAGTTGGCTAAGCGCCCTACTTCGATGTGGGTTTGCAGTTGCACATTGCAGTTGCAACTTGCAACATTCGATGCAAGTCTTCGTTTTCCGGCAATCAAGACATGTTGGGACCAACCACATGTATGCAAAATGCACAGTTGTCTGTGTGTTGGCCAGAAGTGTCTGCAAAATCTTGTGGTTGCTTTGCCAAGTTGGTAGCAGCCATGGTTGCTGACAGCTCATTAGGCCAGGTGATGGGTGGAAAGGTGGCAAGGTGGGAGGTTGAGGATAGAACTGCATATGAGTGTTGCCCAAGTGACGAATTTTGACAATGTGCGTTGGGTAGTGTGCATTTGAAGGCACCCACCACCCACCACCCATCATCCACCACCCACAAACCGCATCCGAACACGGAGAGTTGTCAGCCGGGTGACATGACATGGAAAAACGGCGTTAACCACATGTCCTGCCGAGTCTTAGGTGCCCCGTGTGCCGGGCAATCACTTGATTTGATGACCGGCAGCCAGCAGCAGAAACATTTAGGCCACATAAAATGCAGTTTTATTTTTTTGTGCAAAATGTTGTTGCACACCCACACCAACACCCACACACGCACACCGAATACGCAGGCAAAGTAGTTGCATTTCAAGCAAATTAAGTTAATTAAAAAGTTGCAGGATTTGTGAAGTAATTACCATAAACAAGGCAACTGTGTGCTGCGTTCCAGCTCCTGCGGTTCTTGCTGTTGCTGCCAGAATTGTTGCTACTGTTGCTGTTATTGGTACACAGGGAGAAATGTGTAAGTCTTAAGGAACAGTTTAGAGGCTTACATTTACTATCTAGTAATTTAGTTGAGACTTTATATATGTTTTATATAGCATTTTATTTATTTTACATTTACTGATTTATATAATCTACATAATTTTATTATTTCCAAAATTAAAAGAATTTGACAATATAGTTTTACGAATATCAAAAATAATTAGTAAAAAATATTTTGAGACAGATTTTAGTGATTAACAATATATGGAGATTTAAGGATTTATGTAGATGCTTTTGTTGATTTACAAATAATAGATACTATTTATTATAAAATAAACTATTAAGTATTATAGTTAAAGGGACAAGAATTATTGTTAACAAATGTCTGGAGATATAACGATAGGAAATGATGATTTTTTTTGTAAATCAAGCTACAGAAATTCTTTAAATCATGAAAAAAACAATTAAAGGGACTTACACACATAAAATGTATTAACAATTAAAAGAAAGGCTTATACAATTTTCCTGTGTTATATTGTACAATCCATTAGATTAAAAAAGGAGCATATATAATTTAAAAGTATAAATATTTGAAAATATAATATAATTATAATTTTTCCATTTTTTGTAATATTCCAATTTCTCAACACCTTGAATAAAATGTATTTAAAAGCTTCCATTTCACTTGTTTTTCTCCGTGCATATGGGGTGTGGATAAAGTTGTCGGCATGGAATATAAACACTTCAAGTCGTTGCGCCTGATGCGCTCAGGGCCCGGTCTTCAAAAGATGCTCGGCACACGTGAGAAATTCCAGCAGTTAAGTGGAAGTGGAAAGCGGGTATGGGAAAGGGAAAGGGAAACGGAGTGGGTGGCGAGGCAGGATGTTGTGCTTGCCACTTGCCAAAGGCAGCTTCAAGGGTACTCCAGTCGAAATTTAAAAACCTTTCGCCAGAGACAGTGAAACAAAGGGAGGAAGATGAGGAAGGAACACTGGAACTGGAAGCCAAAAGACTGAATTCAGCAATGGATTCAAGAGATATGTCAGCCGGCAGATGCCATTTGGCAGCTGGTTTAGGCCAGGCTATCTCGGGGTTGAGGGGTTGGGAATGGGTAAAAATGAGCAACTGCTACTCCAACTCCAGTTTCAACTGCAAATGCAACTGCAACCGGAGACCACACGCACTCAGGACCAATGAAAGAAGGGAAATGGGGGCCAAGAGATGGCTGCCATGTACGTCGGGAACAGGTACAAAATGGAGCCGCAGGAACACGTCTCCTTGCGTCAGGAGCAGAGCAAGAAAATGGGAATCATGGGATTCCCCAGTTCCCCTACCCATTCCCCGCCCCATTCCACTCGACACGGGGTTTGTTATTGCCGACAGTTGCGGCCAGCCTTGGTGACACTTGAACATAACTGGGTTCTGTTCTCCGCTCCGCCTTTTGTGCAACGCCTGAGTGCACTGATTATGCACATGGGATGCCTCCCAGAGAGACTGGGAGTCTGGGAGTCTGAAGGATCCCGGATCCGAGGCAGATATAGTACAACAATGCCGCCAAGATTTACAGCCTCTTCTTGGATTGCATTTGGCTGGCGTAATTTGTTTTGGGGGACCACAGCAGAGCACAGCACTTCTTGGCCATGTCTTGAGAACTCAAGAGTTGCATTTCTCTTTTCGCTACCTATAGATTAAAGATGGAAACCTTAAATGATGCAAAATAAAGTCGTGCATTTTTAGATTAAAACATTTTATGAGGATGGTTAGTAAAATGTCGTTTGAAAGATAACATTTCAAGTAAAGCAAGCAAATATGGCAAAAGAATTTCATATTAAAACAAAATTATTTAAATATATTTCTTTTTTAGTTAAGTTAGAAAACATATCGCGTATGCTTATATTAGGTAAGTAAAGTGTACAATGTACACTAGGAAATTTTAATATATCGTCCATTAAATGGCTTTGAAATGGATCACCTTTTTGTGCAATTTTGTAAATAAATAAGTTTACAGAATGGCAAACGCTTTTCCTAATTTGATTAGATTATCTTCAAAAGCCACAAGCACGCGACTATTGTTATCTCTTAATACTAAACATATAATCGAACGTTGCCTTTGGTGGAGAATTGGATAGACAAATCTTATCAGAAATTTCATCATACATTTTTTGACCAACAAGCAATTTAAATCGTAGAGATAGCCAGAAATTTAAACTTCAAAAACTGCAAGACATGCTCGATAGCGACTTATAGCAAGACGGAATTTTTTTTTAGTTCTGCTTTGTTTATTGATAACCTTTGTTTGTTCCTTTCTCTTGAGATAAGGATAGGCTATAAATACGCTGGGGAGTTGTCTTTATAGGTCAGTTGTTCGATAGTAGAGCAAGTTTAATAAGATAAATATGAATATTTTGCAGACAGCACAGCGGGTGGCCATCACAAATGGTTCCATTCAGTCTGTGAGGGCAGCTTCTGGACAGGCACAGGTTTTTGCCAATGTGAGTAGAGCTCTATTCGTAATAGTGATATATAATAATAGAGTTATTAACTATAGATAACCGAAAATGCAACTATACAAGCTAGACCTTATAAAGAGATCCCACGTCCTGGGAAGATAGAGTTCATAAGGTCGTTCATGCCGGGTGGCGAGTTCCATGACGCCTCCATTGTGGATTATGCGGCAGCGATGAGAAGTCGTTATGGGGATATCTTTATAATGCCCGGAATGTTCGGACGCAAGGATTGGGTGACCACGTTTAGTACCAAGGATATAGAGATGGTATTCCGCAATGAGGGAATTTGGCCCGAACGAGAAATGTTCGCTTCGTTTCAACACTACCGGACTAAAATAAGGCCAGATGTTTATGGAGAAAATCCAGGTCTTGTGGCATCGTAAGTTAAAAGTTAAACAAATATTTAAAGAATATTCGTATTAACAACGTAATCCAACTTCCAGGCAAGCGGAGACTTGGGGTAAAATTCGATCAGCCCTGAATTCAATTTTCATGCAACCCAAGGGCCTAAGAACCTACTACGAACCACTTTCCTACATCAACAATGAGTTTATTGAGCGGTAAGAAATAAAAGGCATAGTTATATTTATTCTCCAGACTATTAACCGTTTCCAGAATCAAGGAAATACGAGATGTTAAGACCCTGGAGGTACCTGATGACTTTATGGATGAAATGAGACGTCTGATTTTCGACTCCCTTGGTTTGGTGGCCTTCGATCGCCAAATGGGTTTGATCAGACAGAATCGGGACAATCCCGATGCTCTAGTATTGTTTAATATGGCAAGAAAAGTGCTCCAATATGTCTTCGAATTGGACGTCAAGCCATCGATGTGGCGGTATATCTCAACTCCTGCATATAGGAAAATGATGAGCGTTCTCGACGAGTCCTTGCTGGCTGCGCAGAATATGTTGAGGGAAACCCAGGAGTTGTTGGAAAAGCGCCGCCAGTCAGGCGAGGAGGTGAATAGCAACAGCATGCTGGAGCGGATGATGGACGTGGATCCGAAACTGGCGGTTGTTATGAGTTTGGACATCCTGTTTGCCGGAGTTGATGCCTCATCTAATTTGTTGTCAGCTGTGCTGCTTTGTCTGGCTAAGAATCCCGAAAAACAGGGCAAACTGCGAGAGGAACTTCTGAAGATTATGCCCACCAAGGACACCCTTCTCAACGAGGACACCATGAAGGATATGCCTTACCTAAGGGCAGTGATCAAGGAGGCCCTGCGATACTATCCCAATGGTTTGGGCAACTTGCGAATTTGCCCCACAGACGTCACCCTCTCTGGTTACAATGTGCCAAAGGGCACTAACTTGGTTTTGGCTTCAAATATTCTTATGCACGACAAAAACTACTATTCGGAGCCTGAGAAGTTCCTGCCAGAGCGCTGGCTAAGGGATCCCGCGACTGGAAAGAAGACCCCGATCAATCCTTTTACCTTCTTGCCATTTGGCGCCGGACCTCGCATGTGTATTGGCAAAAGATTGGTGGACCTGGAAATTGAGACGAGTGTTGCTAAGTTGATAAGGAATTTCCAGGTGGAATTCAACTACGATTCCAGTCGTCCCTATAAGACTTCCTTCCTCATGGAACCGGCCATTCCTTTCCGCTTTAAGTTCAGTGATATCGACCAATAATGGCTTTAAAATGTATACACCTTCTTGTGAAATACTGTAAATAAATAATCTTAATCTAAGTACTAAAAGATTTCCCATTAGATTGGATCTTTCAAATGGGCACAAGCTTTATATGGCAAGCACGCGACTAATGTTATCTCTAGAGGGAATACCTCTCTAAAATTGATTTTTAATTGCGAGAGCCAAAACCAAAAGCCGAACAACATTTAAACGAGCCCGTGATGTTTTAGCGGTAATGGGTGAATCGGTGGGAGTGCTGGGTTGTTTTTGGTCAGGTGTGGTCCATAGAATGTGTTGGCCTATTTGGCCAATTGGAAAATGCAAATTTAATTGGCGGCTAATTTGGAAAATTGGCGTAAAATTGAAAATTGATCAGCAAATCAATGTGGCCAGTTCTTTTTCGTCCTTGCTGGCTTCCTTTTTCCTCTAAATTTGTGTGTTTGGGAAATTTGATGTTAGGTCTGGGATGGCTTTAAATGTTTTCGCTTACTTTTAGTTTCTGTCAAATTAAGAGACTAAACAATCAGATTTAGTTGTTGCTATATGTTTTGAATGATAAACCATTGAGCGTTATCTAAAATGTATATATTTAACTCAAAATAAACAATAATTTTTGTTTGTAATAAATAATTTTATAGTGGCAAACTTGTCTTAAAATATGTCAGCACTAAAAAAAATAAGTTACAAATATTTTAATATTTTTTTAAGACCTTTAAAGGGGTATTATAAGTCCAAACGCTCTTACATGCATTCTCAACCGGTTTTCCAGCTCTCACGGTCCGTTGTTTATATTTTTTTTGCTGAGTGGGGTAGGCAAATCATGGTGATACTCTGTTTATTTGATAAGAAATTGAAACTCATGCTTTGTTTGCTAGGTTTTGTTTTGGTTTGAAAGCTTTACTTTGTATAGCTCTCTTCTCTATTCTCTCTGCTTATACTTTTTAGAGATAAGGCATAGCTATAAGAATGCATTCAATAGTGAACAGGTTTTCAGTTGAGCACGAGAATGATTACCCTGAACAGTGCGCGATCTGTTGCGATTTTCGTAGGCCCCGTTCGATCTCTGAGATCAGCCTCCGCCTTGGCACAAGCTCAGGTTAGTAAAAACGTAAGTCTATGAGAAAAGTAGTGAAAACTATAATTCTTAATTAAAGATAACTGAGGAATGCAAGCCCTACCATGAGATCCCGCGGCCCAACAAATTTAAATTCATGAGGGCTTTTATGCCTGGAGGGGAGTTCCAAAATGCATCAATAACGGAATACACTTCTACCATGCGAAAGCGTTATGGAGATATCTATATAATGCCTGGAATGTTCGGCCGCAAGGATTGGGTGACCACATTTAGCACCAAGGATATAGAGACGGTCTTTCGCAATGAGGGTATCTGGCCACATCGCGATGGTCTGGATTCTATTGTATATTTTCGCCAACACGTTAGACCAGATGTTTATGGAGAGGTTCAGGGTCTGGTTGCTTCGTAAGACAAACAAATCTTGACATTATAATCCTCAGCTAACTGATATTTAACTATCCAGACAAGACGAGACTTGGGGCAAACTGCGTTCAGCAATCAATCCCATTTTCATGCAGCCAAGAGGCCTGAGAATGTACTACGAACCCCTGTCGAACATTAACAATGAGTTTATAGAGCGGTTAGTACTTAAATCATAAAATACAATCCTGGATTAATCTGATTCCTAACAGAATTAAGGAGATCCGCGATCCCAAAACCCTGGAAGTACCGGAGAATTTCACGGATGAAATCTGCCGAATGATTTTTGAATCACTGGCCCTGGTGGCATTCGATCGGCAAATGGGTTTGATCAGAAAGAACCGCGATAATCCCGATGCATTAACACTCTTCCAGACCACGAGGGATATCTTCCGGTTGACATTTAAGCTCGACTTCCAGCCCTCCATGTGGAAGATTATTTCAACACCCACTTACAGGAAAATGAAGAGAACCCTCAACTCCAGTTTGGATGTGGCCCAGAAAATGATGAAGGAAAACCAGGAGGCGCTGGAAAAGCGTCGCGAAGCGGGTGAAAAAGTTAATAGCAACAGTATGCTAGAGAGATTGATGGAGATCGATCCCAAAGTGGCTGTGATTATGGGCTTGGACATCCTCTTCGCCGGTGTGGATGCCACTTCTACACTTCTCTCTGCGGTTCTACTCTGTCTTTCGAAATACCCGGAAAAGCAGCTGAAACTGCGAGAGGAGCTCTTGAGGATCATGCCCTCAAAGGATAGCCTGCTCAATGAGGATACCATGAAGGATATGCCCTATTTGAGGGCTGTAATCAAAGAGACCCTGCGATACTATCCCAATGGCTTGGGAACCATGCGAACATGCCAACATGATGTGATACTCTCCGGTTATACGGTGCCCAAGGGAACAACTGTCCTACTTGGTTCCAATGTCCTGATGAAAGACAGTTCGTTCTATCCGCGACCAGATGAGTTTCTACCAGAGCGCTGGCTAAGGGATCCGGCGACGGGTAAGAAGATGCAGGTCAGCCCCTTCACTTTCCTGCCCTTTGGTTTTGGACCCCGCATGTGTATTGGCAAAAGAGTGGTGGACCTGGAAATGGAGACCACTGTGGCCAAGCTGATTCGCAATTTCCACGTGGAGTTCAATCGGGATGCCAGCAGACCTTTCAAGACCATGTTTGTCATGGAACCGGCTATTGCATTCCCCTTTAAGTTTACTGATGTCGATCAGTAGAACCCATTTTATTCGTTGCACTTAGTTGTGCAATAAGTTCCTTATAGCTATATATTTTGTTTACAATAAATGTTTTCTTGATAACACCGCCGGCAGATAAGATACTTGGGTTTTAACGATTGCATTATACTTGTATAGTGCCATCACTACTGTTTTGATAAGCAAAGTGTTTGAAATCAAAGATAAGATTTGCTTGTGTTGAGCTATCGCAAACTTTTTGTTGCTATTATCTCGTACTTGAAATAGATTTTTATGTTCTAAATTAGGAGAGTGTGAAAGAGGCATACCTAATGATTGACGATAATTGGAGGTATCGTGGGAATTTCACACCAAATTGTCAGTTAAGTTGCTTGCACATTTTTGTTCTAGTTGATTGGTAAGTATTGAGTTAATTACAAATACATTTTTTTATTTGAGGGATGTTAATAAAACCTTTCCATATTAATTTATAAAACATTTTAAAAATATTCCACTCATTCCTAACTTAAAAAACATAAATGGCAAAATGAAATATGCGGATTAATTGGCATTAGCGTTCATCATATTTTGTTGTTTAATTTGCATAAGGAAAAAGTAATTAGCAAATGAATATAATTTCTATTAATTATTCTATTTCAACCAAAATTAAAATTCTTTTATGAAGCAAAGTTTTTTTTATAGGTATAAATAATTGTAGATTAAAATGTAGGTTAAAATGTACACTGATAAAAAAAACGTAGTAAATCCAAATATTTCATATTCAACCCAAATATTTTTCGCTTTGATTTTCATCCATTGCGGTTTTTATTAAATTTAAATATGCGCATATTAACCTTTTTTTCCATATTAAATTTAAATATTTTCGGAATAGATTTTAATATTTTAAATTTTTAAGTTATATATAAGCCATATTTAAATTAAATACAATGCATATTTATATTTAATACAATGACTATTTGATTTTAAATTTTAAAAATTTGAATTAAATAGTACACGTGTTTAATTTAAACTGAAACCATATTAAATTTGAACATTTTAATAGTTAAATGAATAACCGAAATGTTAAAATTCAATATAAGTCATATTAAGATTCAATACTAGACATATTTATTCAAAATATGCCAATAGTAATATTAAATATGATAGGTATTCAAATATTTTTGGTACACTAAAAAAAATTAGTACACAAATTTTATTTTTGTTTTTTTTTTTTCGATTTTATTTAAACATATATTTGTCATAACGGCTTGCTGGAGGGTACAAATAATACAGTTACACTTATAATTATTTTACAGAGATCTGTATATTACCAATAGATACAATAGTAGAGTATTACCAATCTTAATAGCTAAACAATAATTAGTTTTGTAAGTTATCTGTGAAATAAATAGTAAGATAAAAAAGAAAAAGATAAAAGATTTAAATCTGAAAAAAACAACAAAAGAGCACAAAAAATAAATAAAAAGTCAAAATCTGAATGTAGTCTGACTAAAATTATAAATTACCAATTCCGGCGCCCGGCATACTTTCAAAAACTCAGCTCCGTCGTTTTATTTAATTTTTCGATAAGGAGATTCCAGTCAGAAATCTCCCTCAATAATTACGTTTTGTCAGCCCAGTTTCGTCAAAATCTAGCAGTTTCCACTTTTTGTTTGGATCTCAACAGGAACCTCCAAGATGTAATCCAGTTTTATACGCTTCGTTCTGGAATTTGTATATTTGC